>NC_045450.1:62282958-62290569 GCF_002776525.5 Piliocolobus tephrosceles | reverse complement strand
CTTTCTTTCTTTCTTTCTTTCTTTCTTTCTTTCTTTCTTTCTTTCTTTCTTTCTTTCTTTCTTTCTTTCTTTCTTCTTTTGATGGAGCCTTTACTGTGTCACTCAGGCTGGAATGCAGAGGCATAATCTCAGCTCTCTGCAACCTCCGACCCCCAGGTTCAAGCGATTCTCTTGCATCGGCCTCCAGAGTAGCTGGGATTACAGGTGCATGCCACCACACCTGGCTAATTTTTGTATTTTTAGTAGACATGAAGTTTTACCATGTTGGCCAGACTGCTCTTGAACTCCTGACCTCAAGTGACCTGCCAGCCTCAGCCTCCGAAAGTGTTGGGATTACAGGCATGAGCCATTGTGCCTGACCTAATGTCTTCTTCCTGTATTTTCAGTAGAAATACTGCCTGCCTGCTAGAGAATCAAAGTGAACATTTCTTTGTGTGAAATCATGCAGTATCATAACTATAAATCCTACTTAGAACTCAATAATCCCATCCCCAGGGGTGTGTGTGTGTGTGTGTGTGTGTATACACACACATGTTCATTCCAGCAGATCTATGAGAGAATTTCTCTGGGATATATACATGTATATATGTGTATACATATATGTATATATGTATGTGTATATATATATGTATACACATATATACGTATATATATGTATACACATACATACGTGTATATATATCCCAGAGAAATTCTCTCATAGATCTGCTAGAATGAACAACAAAACCCTGTTTGTTTTAGCCAGGAATTGGTGTCTCTCATTTCCCCGGAGACAGAAAGCTAGGCTGAGTCAGAAGGATCGCTTGGGCTCAGGAGTTTGAGACCAGCCTGAGCACGTAATAAGACTCTACTTAAAAAAAAACCCTATATATATATATATTTTTTTTTGTTCTGACCTCCAGAACCAGAAGATGACCTACTTGGATTGTGTAAGCCACTAAATTTGTGGCAGTTTGTTATAGCAGCAATAGGTAATGAACATCAGTGCAATGCATTATTCTCTATCAACTCATTAGACACACAGTGGACACACAATATGGAATAGTATGATGGGCAGAATAATTCTTTGTCTCTTCCCACCATTATACACATGCACACAATGTCAACATTCTAATTTCTGGAGCCTATGAATGTGTTACCTTACATGGAAAAAGGGGGATGATTTAGGTCACAGACGGAAGTAAGGTTGCTAATAGGCTGATTTTAAAATAGATTATTCAGATTATTCTCGTAGGCCAATGTATCCAGGGTCCTTAAATGTGGAAGAAGGAGACAGAAAAATCAGTGTCAGAGTGATTTGGCATGAGAAAGACTTGGCCTGCCATTCCTAGCTTTGAAGATGGAGGAGGGGGTCACAAGCCAAGAAATGTGGGAGGCCTCTAGAAGTAAGAAAAGGCAAAGAAATAGATTTTTTCCTAGAGCCATAGAGTTTACAGAACAGAAGATTTCCTCCTAGAGAGGAATGAAGCTCTGCTAATGTCTTGACTTTAGCCCTTTGTGAGATGCACTTTGTGAAACTTTTGATTTAGTGAGATGCTTTCAGACTTCTGACCTGGAGAGTTGGAAGGTGATTTGTTTGTATTGTGCAAGCCACTAAGTTTGTGGCAATTGGTTACAGCAGCAATCAGAAATGGATACAAATACTATGCAGCATTCTCTATTAACTCATTAAACACATACAGCAGGCTGTAGAGACTGTATACAAATTCTAATTAAGAGGCTGGGCATGGTGGCTCACGCCTGTAATCCCAGCACTTTGGGAGGCCAAGGCAGGTGATCACCTGAGGTCAGGAGTTGATGACCAGCCTGGCCAACATGGTGAAACCCTATCTCTACTAAGAAATATAAAAATTAGGTGGGCCTGGTGGCGGGCGCCTGTAATCCCAGCTACTCGGGAGGCTAAGGCAAGGAAAATTGTTTGAGCCTGGGAGGCAGAGGTTGCCGTGGGCTGTGATCATGCCACTGCACTCCAGCCTGGGCAATGGAGCGAGATTCCATCTCAAATACATACATACATATACATACATAGAAAAAAGAAAAGAAACAGGATACGATTTTGAACACAAAATCTTCGATGTAAATTTAACACACATGCACATACATATACATCCAGCACATAATTTATAATACTACAAGCATATTTAAGGATACATACTGAAAATTGTATAGTAGGGTTTATGGGGTAGAAAATGGGAGTAGAAATTAGAGATAAAAGGAAGCAGTGGGGGGAAGCTAAAGATCTTGCATGGACCAAGAAGGAAAGTAGGTTAAACTGAGTGTAATTCATCAACTTACTTTTCTATTTAAAGTACAGATGGTTGAGCTCTAGGGCTTTTTAAGACATTGTGAATCTCAATTATTTGTATGACTTGAAAGGGCGGTTTGAATTAGTGAAAAGTCTTTGGAATACCAAAAAATAAAAAAAAAAAAAATTTCTTTGTGAATGTGTACCCCTTTGCTAGGCATAAATCCATGAGTTGGGGGACAATGTCTTGCTTCCACCATTATGGCTCCAGCACCTGGTGTGGTGCCTGACACATGGGAGGTGCCCTGAAAATAACTGCACAGTGGTTAAATGAGAGACTGAGTGATCAAATGAGACTGGACTAGCGAGTGAGTGAATGTTCAGACTCAAGACAAAACTAAGAAGTGGAGTTGTTGATTGCCGGATACTGTTGATCAATTTATCAATTCATGCAAGCCCTCACCAAGCACCTACACTGTGCCTGCCATGAAGGTATGCATTGTTGGGGATTTAAAATATTGGTGAATGTGCACTCTGCTATGTGTACATTCTGTTACCTGTCTTCAAGGGTGGTTTAAAATGTAAATAGGAAACATCTTTCACACAGGAAATGACATGGATGAAAGCCTCAGAATAAAAGCAAAAGGATCAATGATAAAGTCAAGGAGACAAAGAACGTTCTAGGAGTTGTGTACAGTACTTCACTGTACCAGCTCCTTAAAGTGCTCACGTGGAGTGTTTGAATTAATATTAAACTTAAGGAAACCCCCTCCGTGTGGCCCGCCTGCGTTTGCCAGAGCAAAATGACATTGGGAAACAGAGGGCACTTCAGAGTGACAGGGAGAGGAAGGAAGGGGGGAATGACGACTTGTGTGGCAGGGGAAAGGCAGGTTGCCTTGGAGGAAAACCAGCAGCTGTTCCCTGCCCCTCCCTGGCCCTGGCCTGCAAAGCCCTGCCGCTGATTCAGGGATGGCTGATGCTCGGGCCGCTGGGCCATTTCTGCTTCACCTCTTCACCAGTTGGCCTTTGTCAGGCAGCTCTGATGAGCCTGGCTGACTGGTACGTTTTCCTCTTGGAAAGAATGGGGGGAAGCTGACCTGCTTGCCGATAAGGAGGCAGATCTGCTTCCTCGGCCACAGCCCTTGGCAGGTCCCCTCCAGGATTTCCCTGGGCCGTCTGAGCACCGTGGGGAGATGAGAGGTCAGGCGTGGGCTGGGTGGAAAACTCTGAAATCTCCACAGTAACCAGGGTCACTGAAGGGAGAAAAAAGCCCTCTGGTGATGAGCCAAGATCTCTACTCTTCGTTAGTCATCTGGACTTAGACACTCTTTCCATCTGGGGAAAACTATGTTACTGTTAAAGAGACTTACTAGCTCATTTCTTCATCTTGCATCTCCTGAGCACCTTGGAAATCCAGGAATTCTTTATGTTAGGCTGGTCTAAGATTTTGAAATAGGCAAACAGACAAACAACCCCCTCAGCTGCTGCCAAAAATAAAAAATGAAACAACAACAACAACAACAACAAACCCAAAAACTAAAACACCTGCCCTCTTTGGTTTTTCCACTTACTAAAATGGCCTTGCCTTTTAAATCCTCTGGTCTTCATTTTCTACCTCTTCCTCCTGAGGACTCTGCGTTTTCATTGCTTTAAATTAAAAGTCCTTCACTGGAGTGGTTTTGATGCCCCAGGGGAAATTTGGCAATGCCTGGATTCATTTTTGGTTCTTAAAACTGGGAAGTGTAACTGGTTTCGAGTGGGTGGAGGCAGGGAGCATGGTGAGCTTCATACAACGCATTGGAAGGCTCCCGCAACAAAGAGCTGTCCAGCCCGTAATACCCATAGTACGGAGGTTGAGAGGCCCTGCTCTAAATCTTGCTAATTTCTGCATCACCCTTCCTGATCCCCTCCACGTCTATCTCCATTTATCCTAGTTTCTCTTCAAGACCCCAGATTCCGTTTTATTCCTGCTTGATTCTGGCAGTTTACCATGGTGGTGTGAGGCATATTGAGTTTAAAGATGGGGTGAGCCATCCAAGAGGAAATTAACAGAAAATGATAGAAACAATAGTGACAATAATGGCCATGGTATTAGTTCTCTTTCATTGGAAGTACATCATGTATTATTCTAGTTAACCCTCAAATCTATGACACCAGTACCATTACTGTACCTTTTTCTTTTTTTTTTTTTTAACACATTCCCTGCCTCCACATGGAACACATTGAGTTGACTAACCGTTTACGGACTCAATTTGGATAAACCTTAAGCGGAAATAAGACATTTTCTATGCCTTTAGGAAGCAGTTCCAGTGTCTCTGATAAGTTTTTCTTTCTCTCTCTTTTTTTTTTAAATTTTACTTTAAGTTCTGGGATACGTGTGCAGAACATGCAGGTTAGTTGCATAGGTATGCATGTGCCGTGGTGGTTTACTGCACCCATCAACCTGTCATGTAGGTTTTAAGCCCTGCATGCATTAGGTATGTGTCCTAATGCTCTCCCCCGCTTGCCCCACAGCCCCCGACAGGCCCCGGTATGCGATGTTCCCTTCCCCATGTCCATGTATTCTCATTGTTCAGCTCCCACTTATGAATGAGAACATGTGGTGTTTGGTTTTCTGTTCCTGTGTTAGTTTGCTGAGAGCGATGGCTTCCAGCTTCATCCGTGTTCCTGCAAAGGACATAAACTAATTCTTTTTTATGGCTGCACAGTATTCCATGGTGTATATATGCCACATTTTCTGTATCCAGTTTATCATTGAACCCTTTTTACTGACAAAACTAAAGCTTGGAGAAAGTAAAGCTTGCTTCGTCAAGGTTATAGAGATGTGGAGCTAGATTTTAGATCCATACTTAGTCAAACTTCTCAGCTTGTTCTGTTGTACATTAGGACTTTCTAAGACACTGTGAATCTCAATTATTTGCATGACTTGAAAGGGCAGTTTGGGGGCGGAGCAAGATGGCCGAATACGAACAGCTTCAGTCTCCATCTCCCAGCGCGAGCGACACAGAAGACCGGTGATTTCTGCATTTTCAACTGAGGTACTGGGGTCATCTCACTCGGGAGTGCCGGACAATCGGTGCTGGTCAGCTGCTGCAGCCCGACCAGCGAGAGCTGAAGCAGGGCGAGTCATCGCCTCACCTGGGAAGCGCGAGGGGGAAGGGAGTCCCTTTTCCTAGCCAGGGGAACTGAGACACACAACACCTGGAAAATCGGGTAACTCCCACCCCAATACTGCGCTGTAACACCGGCACACCGGAGATTATATCCCACACCTGGCTGGGAGGGTCCCACGCCCACGGAGCCTCCCTCCTTGCTAACACAGCAGTCTGCGGCAATCTAACCGCAAGGCAGCAGCGAGGCTGGGGGAGGGGCGCCCGCCATCGCTGAGGCTTAAGTAGGTAAATAAAGCCGCTGGGAAGCTCGAACTGGGTGGAGCTCACAGCAGCTCAAGGAAACCTGCCTGTCTCTGTAGACTCCGCCTCTGGGGACAGGGCTCAGCTAAAGCAGCAGAGGCCTGTCCAGACGCGAATGACTCTGTCTGACAGCTTTGAAGAGAACAGTGGATCTCCCAACACGGAGGTTGAGATCTGAGAAGCGGCAGTCTGCCTGCTCAAGTGGGTCACTGACCCCTGAGTAGCCTAACTGGGAGACATCCCCCACTAGGGGCAGTCTGACACCCCACACCTCACAGGGTGGAGTACACCCCTGAGAGGAAGCTTCCAAAGCAAGAATCAGACAGGTGCACTCGCTGTTCAGCAATATTCTATCTTCTGCAACCTCTGCTGCTGATACCCAGGCAAACAGTGTCTGGAGTGGACCTCAAGCAATCTCCAACAGACCTATAGCTGAGGGTCCTGACTGTCAGAAGGAAAACTATCAAACAGGAAGGACACCTATATCAAAACCCCATCAGTACGTCACCATCATCAAAGACCAGAGACAGATAAAACCACAAAGATGGGGAAAAAGCAGGGCAGAAAAGCTGGAAATTCAAAAAATAAGAGCGCATCTCCTCCTGCAAAGGAGCACAGCCCATCGCCAGCAATGGATCAAAGCTGGTCAGAGAATGATTTTGATGAGATGAGAGAAGAAGGCTTCAATCCATCAAACCTCTCAGAGCTAAAGGAGGAATTACGTACCCAGCGCAAAGAAACTAAAAATCTTGAAAAAAGAGTGGAAGAATTGACAGCTAGACTAATTAATGCAGAGAAGGTCATAAACGAAATGACAGAGATGAAAACCATGACACGAGAAATACGTGACAAATGCACAAGCTTCAGTAACCGACTCGATCAACTGGAAGAGAGTATCAGCGATTGAGGATCAAATGAATGAAATGAAGCGAGAAGAGAAACCAAAAGAAAAAAGAAGAAAAAGAAATGAACAAAGCCTGCAAGAAGTATGGGATTATGTAAAAAGACCAAATCTACGTCTGATTGGGGTGCCTGAAAGTGAGGGGGAAAATGGAACCAAATTGGAAAACACTCTACAGGATATCATCCAGGAGAACTTCCCCAACCTAGCAGGGCAGGCCAACATTCAAATTCAGGAAATACAGAGAACGCCACAAAGATACTCCTCCAGAAGAGCAACTCCAAGACAAAAGTTGAAATGAAGGAAAAAATCTTAAGGGCAGCCAGAGAGAAAGGTCGGGTTACCCACAAAGGGAAGCCCATCAGACTGACAGCAGATCTCTCGGCAGAAACTCTACAAGCCAGAAGAGAGTGGGGGCCAATATTCAACGTTCTTAAAGAAAAGAATTTTAAACCCAGAATTTCATATCCAGCCAAACTAAGTTTCATAAGTGAAGGAGAAATAAAATTCTTTACAGATAAGCAGATGCTTAGAGATTTTGTCACCACCAGGCCTGCCTTACAAGAGACCCTGAAGGAAGCCCTAAACATGGAAAGGAACAACCGGTACCAGCCATTGCAAAAACATGCCAAAATGTAAAGACCATCGAGCCTAGGAAGAAACTGCATCAACTAATGAGCAAAATAACCAGTTAATATTATAATGGCAGGATCAAATTCACACATAACAATATTAACCTTAAATGTAAATGGACTAAATGCTCCAATTAAAAGACACAGACTGGCAAACTGGTTAAAGAGTCAAGACCCATCAGTCTGCTGTCTTCAGGAGACCCATCTCACATGCAGAGACATACATAGGCTCAAAATAAAGGGATGGAGGAAGATCTACCAAGCAAATGGAGAACAAAAAAAAGCAGGGGTTGCAATCCTAGTCTCTGATAAAACAGACTTTAAACCATCAAAGATCAAAAGAGACAAAGAAGGCCATTACATAATGGTAAAGGGATCAATCCAACAGGAAGAGCTAACTATCCTAAATATATATGCACC
>NC_045450.1:62204890-62277958 GCF_002776525.5 Piliocolobus tephrosceles | reverse complement strand
AAAGACACATGCACACGTATGTTTATTGCGGCACTATTCACAATAGCAAAGACTTGGAATCAACCCAAATGTCCATCAGTGACAGACTGGATTAAGAAAATGTGGCACATATACACCATGGAATACTATGCAGCCATAAAAAAGGATGAGTTTGCATCCTTTGTAGGGACATGGATGCAGCTGGAAACCATCATTCTTAGCAAACTATCACAAGAAGAGAAAACCAAACACCGCATGTTCTCACTCATAGGTGGGAACTGAACAATGAGCTCACTTGGACTCGGGAAGGGGAACATCACACACTGGGGCCTATCATGGGGAGGGGGGAGGGGGGAGGGATTGCATTGGGGAGTTATACCTGATATAAATGATGAATTGATGGGTGCTGACGAGTTGATGGGTGCAGCACACCAACATGGCACATGTATACATATGTAACAAACCTGCACGTTGTGCACATGTATCCTAGAACTTAAAGTATAATAAAAAAACAAAACAAAACAAAAAAAACGGAAGGGCAGTTTGAATTAGTGAAAAGTCTTTGGAATACCAGAAAAAGGTAATAGTTTCCTTTATGAATGTGTGCCATTCTACTAGGTGTAAATTCATGAATAGTTTGTTCTGCTGACCCTGCCTACCTCTTGTACTTTGTTATTTTGTTTTTGAGGTAGAGTCTTGCTTTGTGGCCCGGGCTGGAATGCAGTGGCGAAATTCTGGCTCACTGCAACCTCCACTTCCCAGGCTCAAGCAATTCCCCTGTTCCAGCCTCTCAAATAGCTGGGTCTACAGGGGCACACCACCACGTCTGGCTAATTACTGTGTTTTTCGTAGAGATGAGGTTTCACTATGTTGCCCAGGCTAGTCTCAAACTCCTGGGCTCAAGCAGTCCTCCCACCTCGGCCTCCCAAAGTGTTGGAATTACAGGCATGAGTCACCAAGCCCAGCCTTTTAAATTTTATTTTATTTTTTTAACTAACAAATTGACATTTTCTACCTTGTTTCCTCTTACCTAAGATGTCACTCCTAGTTCTATCTCAATCTTGACTAGCCTTCAAAGTTGGAGGCATTTCTTTTCTTGCAGCCTCCTCCATCTCCTGCAGTCTTCGCTGGTTACTTCTTTCTCTGTTCCCCTCCAGTAGATGCACAGTCCTGGCTTGAGAGTCTTAAAGCCAGAGGGGACTTCGATGTCATTGGCAAGGAGATTACGCAGGAGTGCATGTCCAAGTCTTCAGCCTTGGGAATAAATTTCCCTGGGGCCCCTCCAGGGAATGTACTGAATCAGATTCGGACAGTAGGTCCTGGGTAAGTGTGTGCTTTAAAAGTTGTATGACGGCCGAGTGTGGTGGCTGATACCTGTAATCCCAGCGCTTTGGGAGGCTGAACGTGGTAGAATACTTGAGCTCAGGAGTTCAAGACCAGCCTGGCCAACGTGGCAAAACCCCATCTCTACTAAAAATACAAAAATTAGCCAGGCTTGGTGGCTCATGCCGGTAGTCCCAGCAACTTGGGAGGCTGAGGTAGGAGAATAATTTGAACCCAGGAGGTGGAGGTTGTAGTGAGCAAGACTGTCTCAAAAAAAAAAAAAATGTTGTATAAGTGGGAACTAAATGATAAGAACACATGGATACATAGGGAACAACACCCACTGAGGCTGGGTGGAGGGTGACAGGAGGGAGAGAATCGGGAAAAATAACTAATGGGTACTAGGTTTAATACATGGGTGATGAAATAATCTGTACAACAAACCACCAAGATACAAGTTTACCTTTGTAACAAACCTGTTCATGTACTCCTGAACTTAAAGTGAAAGTTAAATGAAAAAGTAGTATGAGTGATGCTGAAGTACATGACCCTGACCTGGTAATTAGCAGATAGGGAAACTGAGGCTCTGAGAGAAGAAGTGAGCTGGGACCAGCACCCAGGTTTCCTGATGGTCATTCCAGATCTCCATTCCCAGTGTGAGGCCACTTAATTTTGGTGTCTCTCACCTAACTCTGGATTTAGGAGAAGCTAAATAAATATTTCCCGACTGAGTGATGCACACACACACACACACACAAAATGCTTAAACAAAAATATTTTTGTAATGTTCTTTTTGCCTTCTCCTATTCCGGTCTTTCAGTTTTAACATAATTTTAGTTAATGATATTTCATTCTTAGCTCCTCATTTTAAATGTCATTCTCCTCATTTTCTCCTGAAATTAAAGCAATGTATTTCTCTTGCCATTACCGAAAAATGTTTACTTTCAGCCCTTTTGAAATCTTTCAAGTTCCTGAAGCTAATCGGAATGCAATAACAATGAGTAGCATTCATCGATTGTCTTCTATGTGTCAGGAATTGTGTGTTTCTATTTTACATGCGCAATTTCTGATGTGTGAAACAACACTGCAAAACAGGCTTTTCATATTAATAAAAATGAGACTCAGAGGGGCTGAAATAATTTTCCTTAAGTCACTAGAGCTAGTAAACACCAGTGACAGGCTTTAGCTCTGATGACAAAGCCTGTGGTTATTGCACACTGGTTCTCAGTATAATACCAAATGCACATAATTTAAATCATACCGATGACTACCCCCTCTCTTCTTTTTTTTTTTTTTTTTTTTTTTTTTTGAGACGGAGTCTCGCTCTGTCGCCCAGGCTGGAGTGCAGTGGCCAGATCTCAGCTCACTGCAAGCTCCGCCTCCCGGGTTTACGCCATTCTCCTGCCTCAGCCTCCCGAGTAGCTGGGACTACAGGCACCCGCCACCTCGCCCGGCTAGTTTTTTGTATTTTTTTAGTAGAGACGGGGTTTCACCGTGTTAGCCAGGATGGTCTCGATCTCCTGACCTCGTGATCCGCCCGTCTCGGCTTCCCAAAGTGCTGGGATTACAGGCTTGAGCCACCGCGCCCGGCCCTCCCCTCTCTTCTTTATGCTTTGATTCCAACTGTAGTTTTAATATTGGTCGTAAATGCTCTGAATAATGTTTGTCTTCTGAAAGAAGATATATGTATCAGCAAGAGAGTAGCTGGGAAAATATATACCAACCTGGGTCTTTCAAACAGAGACAATGCAATATTGGAAAATGGCCACATGGATGATGGGAGAGCTGAGAACCTAAAACAACAATGAGGTAACCCAGAGCTGAGTAGCAGCTCTACCATCCCTACGTGGGGAAAAATAATAGGAATAGGTATAGTTGTCAGAGTTTGGAAGCCAGGGCAGCAAGCCAGAGCTGTGATGGAGCTTCTGCAGGAAGCAGAGAGCAAGAGAGACAGAGAGAGCGAGAGAGAGTGACAGCGAGAGAGAGAGAGAGAGAGAGAGAGAGAGAGAAAATACCTTGGCTTCTCACTTTACTGTTTTCACCTTCTGCTGTGCCTCTCATTGTCAAGTCCATCCAGAAGTCAGAAAGCAATGGAACATGGGAAATGTGGCTTCCTGGAATACAGAGGCAGGCAGAAAATGGTGGAGAATGGATATAAGAGAAAAGAGGTGAATGACCAAGTAGGAAAGAACAGCTAAGCCTTCCTGTGATCCCCCAGCTAATACAAGCAAATAGAAACTACTGCAGTCTTTGGAGTTAGGCAGACTCCAATTTGAGTGTCTTGACATGTCTGTAGATGTCACTTGAGCTCTTTCAGCCATGATGACTTCATCTTTAATAAAAGAATAGAAATATTTGCCATGCCACAAAATTAAGATGAAAAAGGTATTAAAGTGAAAAGACCAGCTTTTAACACACAAAATAGAAACTTTTTATTTTATTGCATTCTTAAAAATCTGTCAAATTACAATTTGATCACACTGTAGTCATGGTGACTCGATGTTGCAGCATGTCATGGCAGATAGCAGATAATGGTAAGTTCTGTTCTCTTCCTTTATAGGCAAGGGCAAAATATCTTTTCAATTAGAGATTCAAGTCTTATTCAAGAAGTTGTTCCGTTTGTTTCCCCAGTGTTTTCTGCTACTTCCTCTCCCAACACACACACACACACACACACACACACACACACACACACACACATATTCATACATACAGACTTTTCTTTTTAAATCCTGGTAGTTGTTGAATTCTGTAACATTTTTTGTACCTGAGTTCTTTCACTGACACCTTGAGTTGCCTTCTTTTTGGAGATTAAGGGAAGTCTAAATTCAAGCTCACAAAGAAAGGGACTTCCAAACACTGTAATTCAAGCTCTCATTCTGTCTGCCCCAGAGAGACACAGACAGTCTGACCTACTGGTGAGGTTACCCGAAGTGTGAGTTTCCCGAGGATATGTGCGTTCTTGTCCAAGAACAATATTCTCCCTGGTGACCCCAGTGTATGATAAAGATGGAAATAATTCATTAGCGCTTGAGCAGACGTTCTTGGGACAGCTGAGGCAACCAGGGGCATTTCAGATTCAACTTGGTTCCCACAGAAAGACTCAGCAAGGCTGTCTTTCCAGGCTTCTTGGTTAAAAGCTGTCTTTTGAACAGAGATGCTCTGCCTCTCTCGGGAAAAGCTGAGATACTGATTCTGAAAAGTGACAAGTAAAGAAAATAGGCAGCCTATTAACATTTGAGTTAATTGAGGCTCATAAAAATCAAATGATGTGCCACATCACATAGTAGCAGAGTCCTCAGAAATGGGACTCAGATTGCCAGTAAAGAGCTGAACCTAGATTTGAATGCACATTTGAGCCATTCACTCCTTTATTAATTCAAGAAATATTTAGTGCACACTCTGTGCCGACCTATTTTAGGTTCTGGGGATATAACAGTGAATAAAAAAGAGAAAAATCTCATGTTTGTGGAACTTAGTAAGGAAAGACAATACACAAGATAGACAGTTGAAGATAGTCACTTGACAGCTTTGATGTTTTCAAGTATTAAGGAATAAAACCGAAGCAGACAGGGAAGGGGGAAGCATCGTTGCAATTTGAGACATGATCTCATTGCCAGCGTGACATGAAGCCTTGTAGTAAGTGAGCAGAGTGTGGATCTTCACGGGAATGGCTTATCTGGTAGAGGGAACCTCAGGTATACAAGCCCTGAGCGGGGACCATGCCTGGTGAGACCAGTGGGGCGGGGTCATGCTGCCTTCCGAAAATGCCAAATGGAAAAGAAAGCTACGGATATGTTGTCCATTCGCTCAACAATGTCTGCTCTGTGCCTGATGCTGTGGATGGAGGATGTTAAGAATCTTACACGCTGTGATACAGTTGGGGAAAATATCAGATTGGGAAGATTATGAATGATGTAACCAGTAGTTACTGGGAACCTGCCACAGTAGACATGGTATCAGAAAATACAGATGTTGGTACGTACAAATGTGAACCTTGGTACAGCTGATACAGATATTCTGGAGGCAAAGATAGAAAAGAAACAAGGTACCTACCTCCCTATGCTCAGAGAAGCTTCCGGTTGAATTGGAGAGACCAGTACATGTGTACAGATGCAATGTACAAATGCGTGAGCCAGTGATCCATAAGTAAAAGTGTGACACGATATTTCGGTCTTTGCTCTTTTCCGTAATCTCCCTCTGGGCGAGGACCAAAGTAGTGAACAAGAAGAGGTGACCAAAGCAGAAATTAGAGATGGATGTGTTGAGCTTAGCTGGACTTAGAGTTATACAGAGATCTACTCTATCACCAATGACTGGTGTTTTTATAGACATTTGACACTGAGATGAGTTAGGGCTCCATCCAGCACATACTTGCTAAGTGAGAATCACATGCGTGTCAGCCTGTTGGCTGAATTCAAAAGCGTGGAGACTCCCATGACAATATTCCAGTGAAGGTGACTCCCTGAGCACTGTGATCAACCCCTTCAGCCTGAACTCCCTGCAACGCCTCATGGACTCTTTGTGTGGGATGGATTAGCCAACACTATGACTTGGTCTATTTTCATTTTTCTCCTTTAACTATATGATCTCTGCCACTTACAATATTAAGGGTATGTACAGTAAGGGAGTTAGTTAAAAAGGACTGCTAAGTACAAATAAACAGTAAGAATTGATAAAGACTAAAACAGGGATATAACATTGAATGAGAAAGAGAAAAATCTTTTTCACCTCACACCTGTAATCCTAGCACTTTGGGAGGCTGACACAGGTGGATCACGTGAGGTCAGAAGTTCAAGACCAGCCTGGCCAACACAGTGAAACCTCGTCTCTACTAAAAATACAAAAAAATTAGCCAGGTGTGGTGATGCATGCATATAGTCCCAGCTACTTGGGAGACTGAAGCATGAGAATTGCTTGAACCTGGGAGGCAGAGGTTGCAGTGAGCCGAGATCACACCACTGCACTCCAGCCTCCATGATGAAGTGAGACTGTCTCAAAAGAAAAAAGTAATAAAAAATGGTGTGTGTGTCTAACTTCAATTGGGAAAGCATCCTGAGGGTGGAAGTTTCTCAACTTGTCATGCTTTCAGGTTGCCTTGGACTTACAAGTGTTACACTGCATGAAGCCTTTGTGAGGATTAACATTGCCATTTTGTTTCTATTCTTTTATTTTCTTCCTGGGATGTGAATGTATACTAACCCCTCCTGAACTCACAGGAATCCTGCTCCATCTCCAGTTCCAAGAGGAAGGAAGAACCTGCTAGAAGAGAGGAAGCTGCCTGGAAGATGAGATCCCATGGTGCCGGCCTGCTGGGAAGCAGAACAGTGAGCCCAATAGGATGGAGATGACACTGGAGGTTTTCCATGGGCAGGAGTGCCGTAGATCCCTGCATAAGCCTCTTTATCAAGGAAGTGGACCTTCCCATATCTTGGTGGTAGTTTGCCACTCATGGCTCTCACTGCACCCTTCTCCGGAGAATTTCCTTCCACTTGTAAGAGCTGCCTCATCCAGGAAATTATGCTCAAAGGGGAAAGCCCACAGCTGATGCTGAAGGATGCAGAAGTTACCAAAGCGTGATCTCCTTAGGGGATGACTCAGCAGGACAATTTATGCTCCAGAGGCTCCCAAGGACCAGGGCAAGGCTAGAACTTCTCTAGGACTGCGTCTGTGTTCAGCCCCTTCTCCTTTCTTTCCTGCTTTATTCCTTTTAGAGAGCCTTCCAGAAACAGACTCCCTCAAATGATAGGTGCTTGAATCCCAATCTCCGGGTGTGTTTAAAGGGAACCCAATGTAAGTCACCATCTGTATCAGGTTGCGGTGTAACAAATCACCCCACAACTTAGCAGATGAAAAATGATAGAAATGTATTATCTCACACGTTTGTTGGGGAGTCAGGACTTTGGACACAGCTTAGAATCTCATAAGGTTGCATTTAAGACCTCAGCCAGGGCTGCAGTCCCCTAAAGATGTGACTGAGGTTAGTTGTTGTGCTTCCAAATTTGTTCACTCTTGTCTGGTAAGTTGGTGCTGGCTGTTGGCTAGAGGCTGTGATTCCCTGCCTTACGGGCACCTTTCCATTGTGTTGTTTGAGTCTCTTCATGGAGTTGTAGTTGCATCCCCCTGGAAGGAGTGACCTAACAGAGGACAGGAGAGAGGCTATGACACTTTGCATGACCTCACCTTGGAAGGTGTATACTGTCTCTTCTGCAATATCCTGTTGATCACATAGATCAGTCCTATTCATGGTTGGAGGGAACTATAGCAAGGCATGAATCCAGGAGCTGGGGACGTTTGGGAGTGTCTTGGAGTCTGGCTCCCATACCATCCAAGGAAGACTCAGTTTGAATTGTCATAGTTCCCATGATTTTGAACTGTTTGCCCCTTCTTTTGGCTTTCTATTAATAAATATTTTTTCAATAGTAAGTTTGGTGTTTTTTTTCTTCTCTTTCCAAATTAGACATCTCAACTCCTAGCCTATGTTAATCGGAAAATGTTGGTCTTTACCAGAAAATAGCTTTCTCCATCACTACTAAAAGAACTAATGGCACGAACAAGGTATTGTCTTTTGATGGTTCTACAAATTTATCATCACTCTAAATGTCATCTTATCATGGCTTACGTGCTGGCTGAGAATGATGGTGCCGTCCATATTAAACATGAAACCTTATTCTCCCCTCAGGCTGTTAGGTCCAGGAACATTCAGTGTAGGCAATATTAAATGACTAAGGGATAAGTTGTACAGGGTTGAGAAGTGGGAAACTTGGGCCAGGAGTTGTATTTCTGTCTTAGATACCTGTCCAATGTACAGATACGGATGGATTCTGTTAATTTATTGCAAAATCGATATAATTCATTTTCACATTGCTTTATCATTTTCTTCAGGAATCTAAGGAAAAGGTTGTAAGAAAATCACATTAGAAATCTGGTGTGGAGGTGGAGATAGGGTCTCTAGTATTGCTGTTTGGCATGAATTAGGAATTTTCAGCATATACAGTACATGTGGGTTTGGTTTATATTGTGGGAGGGAATCTTTGATTTTCTCCCACTTTGCTTTCACAGCCCTTGTCTCTCATTGATAGGAAGAGTCATTGAGAAGAAGTAGAAGGTAGCGTTTTGGTGTTGGGTAAGCCTGTGTTTAATCTCTTCTCCATTTACCTACTTGCTGTGGGATCTTGAGCACATAAACTAGCCCCTCCAAGCCTCTGTTTTCTCATCTGTGAAAAGTCAGTACCTACTTCCCAAAGTGGTTTGAGGATTAAATGAGACTGTACCTTGTCTGCACTGCCCAGCACAGCGCCCAGTCACGGGAATCACATGGTTAACTAGAAGCTGCCACATGGATTATTCATCCTCCATCTTAGCTCCCTGCAACACTTCCTGTGGACCTGATAAAGATTGCTGTGAATCAGGGTTGAGCAGGGCATTTCTGGGCCCCAGACCATTTTAACTTTCAACGTGGGACCTCTGTGTTTCAGGGCCACTGGCGTCCTGGCACCAGCTCCTATTAGCTTTCAGGAATTCATTGTACTCTCTTCTCAACTCTGAGCTCAGAGATGCCATGTTACTAGAATCAGTCATGCTGAGAATATTTACACCAGTGCAAGTGGCCATAGGGAAAGTATTTACACTATTATGACCCTACAGAGCAGGTCTCTCATTTAGAGCCAGTTATGAAAAATTTACCAGCACATCTCTTCCCAGGATGTTTTTCAGGAAAGCAAGCTGAATTACTGGACTGCTTTGCTATTTTTTTTTCTTCCAAATTACTCTCTAAGCATTGCTTTTCTTTTATTTTCCATTACGAACCACTTCAATAGCTCTATTTTTTCCCCAGCTTGCCATTATCTTCCTGCCTATTTCTTTCCTTCATCGTGGTACCAGAGAAGTATCCCCAAAACATTAATTTCATCATACCTACTGATTCCTGCTCAAAATTCTTCCATAGCATTTTATTTGTGTTGATGGAGTGTCTTTGATTTCTCACTAGAAGTGGGATTTTAAATATCCCGCTGTTTTCTCCCTACTTGAGAGACGCAATGTGTTTATTATATGGGAATTTACATGGAAGAAACATGTTTTTTCTTTTGTTCTTTTGGAGACAGAATCTCACTCTGTCGCCCAGGCTGGAGTGCAGTGGTGCAATTTCGGCTCACTGCAGCCTCCACCTCCTGGGTTCAAGTGATTCTCCTGCCTCAGCCTCCCAAGTAGCTGGAATTACAGGCATGTGCCACCATGCCTGGCTAATTTTTAAAAATATTTTTAGTAGAAATAGAGTTTCCCCACTTTGGCCAGGCTGATCTCAAACTCTTGACCTCAGGTAATCCGCCCACCTGAGTCTCCCAAAGTGCTGGGATTACAGGCGTGAGCCACCACACCTGGCCAGAAAGGTCATAGAAGAACTGGGTTGGAATCCTAGCTCTGCCTCCATTTAGCTAGCTGTTTGACCTTGAGATATTTACTTTCCATTGAGTTGCTACGTTAATACATGCACAGTTCTAGAAATAGTGACTGGCACACAGTAAGTGCTCAATAGATGCCAGGTCTTGCTATTGCTCTCCTTCCTCACTAATGCATAGCTTCCTCTTCAGCCTGTCCAAGTTCTTCTTTGTTCCATTAAAGCATCATGCTCAACAGGATCTGATGCTAAATCCCAAATTCAGGGTGTCTTTTCCTCTCCTCTGCCCTCTGCAAATTCAACCCACCACTTACAATCAGAGTCTAGACCTCACCCCAAAAGTCCTGCTCAACTTTCTCAGGCCTTCTTTCCATCTTCCTATCTGAGAAAGAAACTCCAAGGTAGTCAAATCGGTGGGCCATGTTCCTTGTGGACCAACCCTGCATGGCTACAGGGACATCATAGCTCCTGCCTTCCTGAAAAATACAAATTTGTATTGAAAGAGACCGAGTTCATCATAACACAGCACATAAAGTGCTGGGTTGGGGAAGAGCAAGGGCTAAGGGGGCAGAGAAGAGGGGTATCTAGCCCACAGTTGTGTGTTTAAGAGAAAGGAGTGACATATACATTGAGAGAACCAAGAAGTATGGATGTCATCCAAATGGAAATAGGAAGAGGTGTGGTAGGAGTTGGATTGTTCCAGAAAGAAATAGTGCAAGTAGGAAGGCCAATGCTTAGAGGTATCATCATGATATAGAGAAACTAAAGAGTTCTCCAGGAGCTGGAATGGAGTCTTGAGGCTGAGAAGATGGAAGAGAGTATGGGGAGTCTGGGTTATCCCAGGCTTTGGCTGCCACATTAAGAAGTTGAGTTGTTTCATTTCGTTTGCTTTTAAGATGGTGTCTTGCTATGTTGCCCAGGCTAGTCTTGAACTCCTGGACTCAAGCTATCCTCCTACCTCCTCCCATGTAGCTGGAATTGCAGACACTTGCCACTGCACCTGGCTAAAAGTTAAAATGTTATCCTAAGAACCACAGGTGTTAAGCAGAAGCATGACCTGATTAGATTTCCATACTTACAGATTACTATTTTGCTAAGTTTGCTTTTGTGTTACCCATCGTTACCTCCCTGACTTAAAATGTCACTTTTCTGAGCCTCGTTCTCTTCCTCTCTAAAACAGGGTAATTAGTTCATAATTTTTGCTGAGAATGCTGTATGAGATAATACATGGAAAAGCATATTATAAACCCTTAAAACTGTCTACACATTAGAGGGATCATTATTAATTTTGGATGCAGGGTGCGGACTCATGTATCCTGGTATCCTGGAAAAGTTGAGTTCACATCCTAGTATTCCCACTCCTTGGGAAAGTTGCTTAATTTTTAATTGCTGACATCATGATTTCCACTTTACAGATGAGCATTACATCTAATGCATGAGCCTCTGATGAAGATACGTTTATAGTGTGTGATTTGGGGGCACTAGTGTTTAATGAATGTTAAGTTCTACATACACACACATATGTGCATGCACACATACCACACATATCTGCTCTAATCTACTTTCTGTACATAAGGACAAAACACATATCTCCATCTTAAAAAGTAAAAACAGAGAATGACTTGCATAGAGTACATGAGAGTAAATTTTGTGATAATATTGAAATAGATGGTGGAATAGTGATTGTCTCTCCCACTGTGTTTAACATTGAACCAAGTCAGTCAAAGCTCCTGTCCTCAATTTCCCTCACCTCCAACACAGACACACACACACACACACACACACACACACACACACACACACCCGATATAAGTCCTGATGTGCTGGTCTTTGGAGTAATGGCTCCTAAACATAAAGTTTTACTCTCCTTAATGTACACACCTCTTCTGAAAGCAAACAGAGGTTCAGCATACCCTGTATCCTCAGTCCTTTGATCATCTACAACCTTGGATAATTTCAGGTAACAGTAAGATACACTCTGGCTGGGTGTGATGGCTCATGCCAGTAATCTCAACACTTTGGGAGGCCAAGGCAGGTGGATCACCTGAGGTCAAGAGTTCAAGACCAGCCTGGCCAAAATGGTGAAACCCTGTCTCTACCAAAAATACAAAAATCAGCCAGGCCTGGTGGTGGGAGCCTATTATCCCAGACACTCCGGAGGTTGAGGCAGGAGAATCGCCTGAACCCAGGAGGTGGAGATTGTGGTGAGCTGAGATTGTGCCACTGCACTCCAGCCTGGGAGACAGAGTGAGACTCCATCTCAAAATCAAACAAACAAACAAAAAACCACTCTGATGTTTCAGAGTGAAGTGGGTTGCAAAATGTTGTTTAAGTTTTCCTAGGACCCAGGAAACTACTAGTCACTTTAAAGCTTCCTTCCTTATTGCGTAGGGGTTTTCCACTGAATTACACATATGATCTGGCACACGTATTGTAAAATTCATGGCTTTCATTTTCTGGGACCAGATAAGCCAAGAGCACAAGAGATTAATTAAAAACAACTGGCTGGAATCATTACTCTTCCCACATCTAATTCTAGGAGCAGCTTAGCATATTAATCCTCATATTTTCATTAATGTAATTTGGGAGTAAGATGACCCTCTCCTTGTTGGTCAGGTATAATAAAGAAATGGTGGCAGAAAGCTTCAGTCATGGATTTCTTCAGTACCTGAGACCTCCCAGGGTCATTGGAAATATTGGCAGCTGGAGTTCTCAGTTTATGAGCTTCCGGCTTTATTTCAAGTGTGATATTTTCTTAACTGCGGTTTATCATGGGATTGCCTTTTATGTTGAAAGTCTGGCATTATTTAAAAATTGGCTAATCTAATAAGTACCTCTTAGATTTTTATCAATGACTTAATCCTACCTCCACAAAGCCTTCATTGTGCTGTGCAAAGGTTGGCTTTGTCCTGTATATAGTTTGTAGAGAAAGGGCATGGGTGCCATGATGGCTTGTGCGGTAGAGAGAAAAGGAGGAGCTGAGGCAATCGAGGCAGAATTGTAGAGTGGGGAGCAGGTACTCAGATGAAAGGCCAAGGTCTCCTGTCACTGTTTTCTGCTGTGATTCCCAACTACATTATGGTGAGGTGACAGAGGGAACTGGGCCTCTCCATCTCTCCTCCTATCCCTTCAACAATGATGGAACCTGTTCCTGTGTATGAGGAGCAAAGCATGGTGCTTCCGCTGTAGCTGGAGTGACAATTTTCATACCTAAGTGCTTTGGCATAGCCATACATAATAATTGCCATGTGACTTTGATCTTCACAGAATTCAAGGCTGTAGGAAAGGAGAGAGATTACTTTATGTGGAGTAAACAATGTTAAATCCCTAACAGGAGAAGGAGGATTAAAGAAGGACCTTGGAAAATGGAACAGCATAAGGAATATAAAGGTATTTCACCAAAGAAGAAATATAACTGGTTGAAAAACATGGACCCAAATTCAACTTCATAAGTAAACATAAGTAAGCTATATGTTTTATAATACTGACAAAATTTTTTTCCTCCAATGAAATTCCGTAAAGCCTGGTAAGAATAAACTGTCACGTTCAAACATAATAGGGAGTCTGTTATGCCAGCCCATCCATCTGCTAGCTAAAGGGTTACCAAAAAAGGTGCTCATATTGATGTATTACTATTAACTAGCAAAACATGGGAAAATGTTTCAAATTCCCCAAAACAAGGGGATAGTTAAATGATTGTTAATGGATAAAAATTACATAGCTCTTCTGAGTGACGTATGTGCAGAGTTCATTATAATATAACTAAGTTCTTAGGAATTGTTAAATGGAAAATTTAAGAGAAAGTGTTTGCATACAGTGAAAGTGATTTCAAATGCACATAATAAAGCATAAAGGGTCGGGCGCGGTGGCTCATGCCTGTAATCCCAGCACTTTGGGAGGCCGAGGCATGTGGATCACCTGGGGTCAGGAGTCGGAGACCAGCCTGGCCAACATGGCAAAAACCCATCTCTACTAAAACATACAAAATCAGCTGGGTGTGGTGGCACACGCACCTGTAATCCCAGCTACTTAGGAGGCTTAGGCAGGAGAATTGCTTGAACTTGGGAGGTAGAGGTTGCAGTAAGCCGTGATTACACCACTGCACTTCAGCCTGGGCTACAGGGCAAGACTCTTTATCTTGAGGGTGGGGCCAGGAGTGGGGTGCAGAAAATAAAAAAGTATAAAGGAAATATATCAGTATGCTACCAGGAGTTATTTTCAATATTTAATCATGAAAAGAAAAATATGTAGATTTCTACTACCAAAATTCATTTCACGATTTTTATAGTATAAGTGACAGAATCTTCAAATATGCCTAGAAAACCACCAGGGCTAGATAAACAGGAGGTAGTTTCAGTTTGCATTAAGCTAGGCCTGTCCCATCCATGCCTTCCTCATTCAAGGGTGGGGATTTGATTGGAGAGAGCCATATTCTGGAGAAAAACAAAACTCACAGAATGAATCTACCTTCTCAGAATTGCAGATCCCAAAACCCAAGAATAAGCTGGGTGTGGTGGCTCACATCTGTAATCCCAGCACTTCAAGAGGCTGAGGCAGGCAGATCACCTGAGGTCAGGAGTTCAAGACCAGCCTTGCCAACATGGTGAAACCCCATCTCTACTAAAACTATTAAAAAAAAAAATTACCCAGGCTTGGTGGCACTAGCCTGTAATCCCAGCTACTCACAAGGCTGAGGCAGGAGAATTGCTTGAACCTGGGAGGTGGAGGTTGCAGTGAGCTGAGATTGAACCAGTGCACTTCAGCCTGGACAATAGAGTGAGACTCCGTCTCAAAAAAACAAACAAAAAAACCCAAGAATATATCCATGGGGGAAAAATAACACTTCATTCAAAACAAAAGAAAATCAAAGCCACTATAACTTTTTCTTTTCTTTTACCTTCTCTATGTTGAGAAAGTAGGAGGGAGAGTTGATTCCAGCATTGTCCCTGACACTTGCTCACTATGTGAGCCTGGTCAAAAGTCTCCGCTCTCTGGGCCTCAGTATTCCCATCTGTAAAATGTGTTGGAGTCAACTCTGAACAGCAGGTGATGGGACCCAAGCCATCTGCTTTTAAGAAGGAAATTTCTTAAGGATAAACAAGAGACCACAAAAATCCATGTATGTTTGTGTTTATTCTACTGTAATATAACAACTTCCAAGAAAATTTGCACAGCAGTAGGATGCATTGTAATCAGTTGTTGGCATGGAGTGGAGACTGTGGTAACTCCTGTCTCAGAAAACGGAATATTTAATTGATCTGCATGGCCCCTTCCAGTCTTAGCACCCTTGCATCTCTGGGGTTTCAGTTCCCATTTATATCCTTCTAAGATGGGCATCCAAAGCCCAGAATTACCTCAGCATCTGTTGTGCATGCAAGAAAATAGTTGAAGCTTCTCTCCTTCTCTAGGCCAAGATCTTGGTGAAGTGTCTTGTGCATTTCATACAAAGCATATGGTATTTTCTCAACTATCAAGAATTTGTGAGAAAATCTAGTATCTATTAATACATGTGCAACCCCATTATCTTTCTGAGACAGTGTCACCCAGGCTGGAGTGCAGCGGCATGATCTTGGCTCACTGCAACCTCCCCCTCCTGGGTTCAGGTGATTCTTAAGCCTCACTCTCCCGAATAGCTGGGACTACAGGCATGCACCCCCTCACCCAGCTAATTTTCATATTTTTTTAGTAGAGATGAGGATTTGTTGTGTTAGGCTGATCTTGAACTCCTGACTTCAAGTGATTTGCTTGCCTCGGGCTCCCAAAGTGCTGGGATTACACGCGTGAGCCACCATGCCTGGCCCAATCCCATTCTCTATCAACCCCAAACTTAGGGCCCAGTTAAGACTTTTACAGCACTAAGAAAGATGTTAACACTACTGCCACTTAGTATAATAATAATACACAATAATGTTAATAACAACAGTTAGTGATACACTACTCATAATGTTAACAGTATTAACTGAATCTGTTAAAGATTTTTAGATGCAAGCCACTTCTCTGAGTAATTAGCAAAGAGAAATTTGGTAGAAACATGTAGTCTTGCTTGTAGGATCAAAGGAAGAATGGGACAATCAGATGGTAGCAAAGACAGGAATCAAGGCTTTTTATGGGATGAGATAGGAAGAAGAAATAGCTTCTTTGGGATGACACTATTAATGTGAATCATCTCCATCCACGCAATTCAACCTAGGTTGTCAGGAGGAAGAGTAGATAATTCTGTTTGAATTTTCAGATGCATTACCCAGGCGAAAAATTTCTACCTTTTTTGAACATTTGTTTGATGACCTACATGAAGACCTGTGCTAACACTTTGTTGACTTATTCCAAACTCCAGCACAGACTTTCAAAGAAGTATTAATATGTCTTTTCTATAGATAAAGCCCTTGTGGCTCAGAGACGTTTAGTAACTTGCACAGGGTCACACAGCACAGTTGCTGAGACTCTAATCTGGGTCTTTCTATGTCCAGTCAGCCATCCAGGCTGCTCTCCATGGTTCTTGCTCATCAGGAAATGAACCTCTCATGGTCCAAACCCTACCTAGTTAATTCACAGAGCATCTTCAAAGTAATTGGATTTTCTTTCTCCTGTATTTTGCAAAGTTTGATGACCTGAATCAAAAGGGAAAAATTCATTGTGAGCAAATCTCTCTGCATGGCTACCAACTTGCTCTGTTGCAATTCAACATTTATGCCTTTTCTTTCTAGAAACAGCCCAGCATTATAGTAGATACTCATCTATTTGCATAATGTTTGATTCCTTACAAGAATCTATGCTCCAAAAGAACAAGGGCTTTGTCTCCCAATTTCTAAAAGAGGCTCTTGATAAATATTTCTTGAAGGAATGGATGCAGCTGCCAGAAGGAAACCAGGTCGCAGATTTCACTCCTACCCTGTCCAGTAACCGATTTGAGATGTATTCTCCAAACCAGCAATTCCTCCTACTTCCCTATTTTTGGTAATTCCGCATCTGCATCCTCACCAACATCTGTTGGGTTTTTTTTTTTTTTTTTTTTGACTTTTTAATATTAGCCATTTTGATTGAGGTGAGATGGTATCTCACTGTGGTTTTAATGTGCATTTATCTGATAATTAGTGATGTTGAACACTTTTTCATATCTTTGTTGGCTGCTTGTATGTTGTCTTTTGAGAAATGTCTGTTTCTGTCTTTTGCCCACTTAAAAAATACACTTTTTATTGGAATGGTTTTAGATTTACAGGAGAGTTGCAAAGATGCTAGAGGGTGTCCTTACTCTCTACATTGTTACCCCCATAGCTAACATTGAATGTATCTGTTAGTTTCTGCAACCTGAAACACTCATAGTGGTGTATTTGTCAAAATGAAGAAACTGGCATGGGTACAGTATTGGTAACTAAATTTCCAGCTTAACTAGTTTTGCTGTTAATGTTGTCTTTCTATTCCAGGATCCAATCCAGGGTGCCATATTGTATTGAGTCATCATGCCTTTCTAGTCTCCTTTGATCTGTGACAGTTTCTCAGTCTTTCCTTGTTTTTTATGACCTTGACAGTCTTAAGGAGTGCACACTGGGTATCCTGTAGGATGTCCTCATTTCCCCAAGTGATTTTGACACTGCACCAGACTTTAGCATCTTGAGGACAGGTCCACATCTGCATTGTCACCACTACATACCACACATTCCATGCATGCCTGGCCCAGAGCAGGAGCTCAGTGAACATGTGCTGGGATAAATGTGATTCCTGTCTCTAACCTGAGTGGACCTGCAGCAGGAGCCAGGCCTGGCTCATCCCTGCATTCCACAGCATACCTGCCTGACCCGTGCAAAGTCTATTACAAGACTCCAATGGGGCTGAATGCGTTTGACTCAAGTAGGATTTGCAGGCAGAAATCACCCCACATAATTGCAAACAAGAACTCTAATTGCGATCATCTGACCACTTTTTGACATCTCTCTTTCCTTTCATTCATAGATGTGTTGCCCAGTCAGATAAAATGAAACAAAGACAAAGGAGGCTGCTGGTGTTCCCACCAGAGCCGGGAAGACAGGCTCTTGCTCTAGGCATGTTTATAAATTTAAAAATATTTCAGATGCTTTTGCGATACTGCTTATTCTGGTTCAGTGCTCAGGGGGAATGCGTGAGGGGGGACGATCTTCCATCTCATGGGACTGCAGGATTACGGGGGCACTTCACTCTGCCAGAGGGGAAACGCGGCTGCACTGTGGAAAGGACTCAATTCAAACATTAACCAAAAACAGCAACATTAGAGTGTTTTTTGAGTATGGTCTAGTGGTTCTTCGTGCTGTATTAAGTACATTCCATACATGAATAGCTAATGCTGACACTATTCTAAAAAGCAGATAATTTTGGTTCTACTTGACTAATGAATAGCAAATGATGAAAGGATAGTGGCTTGAGAGGCCACAGAGGATGCTCAAGAGGGATCACAAGGCTCAAGGTGACAAAGCTGGGGTTGGAACTTGCATTGCTATGCTGCTCAAGCCACCACTTTTTCCAGCACTTGATAGAGACCTCAAAAGCGGCCTTTCTATGTATATAGGCATGCATGCATTTATCTCTCATTGATCATTTTTACTTTTAAATAAACACTTTTTAATATAAATATTTTTGTTATTAAATATATTTCATAAGCAGCATTATTTAGTGCAGGATTCCTCAAAATGTGGTCCATGAGACAACTACATCAAAACTCCATGAGGAGCTTGTCAAAAACATCAATTCCTAGACTCCAGATCTTCTGAAACAACTCTGGGGGTGGGGTCAGAGCTTTAAAAACAAGCTCTGTGGTTGATGCAAATTCTTACTGAAGTTTGAGAACTTCTGTTGTAGGGAGGTATGCAGGACTTGGAATCGGAGGGCTTGTCTAGTGTCAGTTCCGGGATGTTCTAGCTGGTTAATCTTCAGCAAATCAAAGCTTCAGCTGTAAAATGGGTAGCTTCTCACTTCACATGGTTGCTGTTAGGATAATCAGAAAATACAGCAGGCAGCCTGCTATCCCTGAGAAATCGGGCATCTCGCAGTTCTAAACATATAGGAGAAAGAAGTCCATGTCAGAGTGTCCCGAGGCTGGGAATGGTGGCTGAAATGGAAGGATTGCTTGAGCCCTGGAGTTTGAGAGCAGCCCGGGCAACATAGTGAGACCCATCTCTACAGAAAATAATAATAATAAAAAAAATAGCTAGGTAGACCCGTCTCTACACAAAACAAAAAAAATTTAGCTATACATGGTGGTGCATGCCTGTAGTCCTAGCTACTTGGGAGACTGAGGTGGAAGGATTGCTTGAACCCAGGACATTGAGGCTGCAGTGAGCCATAACCAGCCTGGGCAACAGAGTGAGACCCTGTCTGATAAAGAATATCATAATACTGTCATGTTGCACTTGTCTCATCAGGTGCCAACAAGGTTTTGATGTGACTTTATGCAACCACACATAATACCATGGAATTGAAATACATCCTCAAGGCTTTTGTGCTAAGTAAAAAAAAAAAAAAAAAATTGAGATGAAAACAGAAAAGCTAGGAGGAGTGGTGATGGTTGACAGCATAGGCTCTAAATCGGGGTTTCTCGGCCTCGGCACTGTTGATACTTAGAGTCCAGTAATTCTGTGTTATGGTGGGGTCTGTCCTGAGTGTGGCAGGTTGTGTAGCAGCATCCCTGGCCTCCATCCACTAGATGCCAGGAACACCTCTTTCCCAGTTGTGCCAACCAAAAATGTGTCTAGGCATTGCCAAATGTTCCCCGGTGGAAGAACTGGTCCTGGTTAAGAACTGCTGCTCTTAAGGAAGATGAATGGGTTCAGTTCCTGGCTTTACCATTGATTGTCAGTGTGAGCTTGGGAAGCATATTTAACCCCCAAAGCCTTGGTTTTTTTAGCTATAAAATGGAGAAGGGGCCGGGCACGGTGGCTCATGCCTGTAATCCCAGCACTTTGAGAGGCCGAGACAGGAGGATCACGAAGTCAGGAGCTCGAGACCATCCTGGTCAACACGGTGAAACCCCTTCTCTACTAAAAATACAAAAAAATTTTGCCAGGCGTGGTGGCGGCACCTGTAGTCCCAGCTACTCAGGAGGCTGAGGCAGGAGAATGGCGTGAACCTGGGAGGCGGAGCTTGCGTTGAGCTGAGATGGTGCCGCTGCACTCCAGCCTGGGGGACAGAGTGAGACTCTGCCTCCAAAAAAAAAAAAACAAAAAAAAAAACAACAACAACAACAAAAAATGGAGAAGGATAATATTCTAAGTCCCTACCCTACTGTGAGAAAACACACCTCAAAAGTGTAGCGAAATTCTTGGCTGTATGCTGTGTGTTATGTGTGTGTGTCTGCATGTGTGTGTGGTTTAATACATCCTGAAGCTTTGTCAGACTTTAAAGATTTGAAAAACACACTCCTCCTTTTCCTCCTTTTTGCAAAAAGAGTTATTCAAAATGTGACAATTCTTTAGGTCAGAAGTGAACTGAGAATGTTATTATTAAGATGTGGGCACTGAAATTGAGCTGAATCAGAGAATTTTACCCTAAAACCAGCTGACTGTTGACACCTGATGTTCTGTAGAGTACAACCACGGAGATTTAAATGAATTAAATTAAACTAGACTCTGAAAGAAAATCAAAATATGCTGAGACTGGGTTTCAGATCCTGAAGCATCTCTTACGGGGTGCTCGTGAAACTCTCTACAGCAGCTTTCGTGACCCACCTGTGCAGACACCACTCATGTCTCGGCTTTTCTTCAAGCTGGAGTGAAAATCATTCATTTCTTCTCAATGTGAATTTGCTCGTTGGACCCATAGTCAGGGTTGAGACTGAGGAGGTGTTTGGTTTAGCTCTGCCCTGGTCTAGCTGCTTGAACACAATCTGTAGACGGCTGATCTTTCAAGAGCATTGTAGGTTTTTAACATTTGGGATAAATTAACCAGTTTGACAAAAGCAAAACAGTTTCCCTCTTAAGATGAAGTGCTCCTTAAGTGCCTATACGATTTCCAGCCCAGCCTGGATGTGTCTCCTCCCCTGTCTGCTCTGAAGGGGCACTGGAACCCAATGTGTGAGCAAAATAATGAGACGCAGTGGTGCTCCTGTGGGCCGGGCTCTGCAGAGCTGAGTGACGAGTCCATGATAACAATCTCAGTGGAGCCTGAACTTGGCCTGAACCCGGTGCTTTCCGCCTTCCTCGCCCTTACTTGGGATGTCTTTGGTGTCCCCTTCTCCAGCCTCCGCACTACCAAGCATTTGAATACTTTCTCTTTTATTATTTCTCCTTCAACAATAACCATAATATATGACTTGAGACTTTCCTGGCATGGGCCCAGTTTTCATGAATACTAATCAGTCACCCAAATCCTTTCTTTCAGAATCTCTCCTGTGTTCAGGGAATGCTGCATCTTGCCTGCAGCAGGAATCAACGTTATAAGAAATCGAGTTGATGAATGCCTGCTTCCCTCAAACTGGAGTGGCTTGCCATAGTGGCAGGGCCATCTGCCAGTCACCTACTCTTTGATTAAATACTTCCAAACATGGGAAGCTCACTACCTTAGGAGGTGATGTGTTCCATTCCCTTGGGGTAGAGCATCTGCTGCTGTTCTCTGCCATGGCAGCCTGGTGGTGTCCTTTCTAACATGTATCAGCATCCGCAACTATTTATTTGTTCATTCGTTGACGATCTGGGCTTCCTCTCCCTACAATAGTTGTAAGCTCCATGAAAACAGAGAACTTCTTGATCTGCTGTGCATTTGGATCTCCTGTTGTTCTCTTTGAATATGAGCTGAACCAAAAGATGAATAAGTGAATGAAATAGTTTACTTTCTGAGTCAGATCTCCTGGTGGGCAGAATTTATGTCTATTTTACCCCCAGCATTTAGCATGCAGGCTAAGACAGAGTTAATACTATGATGTGGTAGAAAGAACACAGATTTGAGGTCAGACCTGTGTTTAAAAATTCCACCTATTCCCCTTGCAAGGGGCTTAGGTAATTAGTATTTCTGAGTTGTAACTGCTTCAATCTGTAAAATAAATGTAACTTTAGCACAGTACCCAATTCACATGTTGTGAAGATTAAAAAATTTTTCTAAAGTACTTAGCAGTGCCTGGCGCATAGTAGGTATTCAACAAATATGATTTCAGTTGCATTGAGAAGGCCAGATGATTCTTACTAGCATGACCGGAAAAGACAAGGGTAGAGGTGTGGTTCATCTGTCTGTCTCCTCCAAGCCTGCCTCTGTGTCTTTCCAGAGGTGAGCACAATGAAATGACCTGTTAATTTGTTCTTGGAAGCCACTTTGGTGTATCAAGTGTCTCCAGAAGAGCATCCACAGATGAGGTGGCTTCGATACAGGAGACCCTTGTGCTTTGGTCAATGGCCCCCATGTAGTTTGCAGTATAATTGATTTCAAATGTGCATTTATTTTTCTTTCCCTCCAACTTGTGGCTGCCTGGATTTTAAAACTGTTTATTCCCCCAAATGTGCCTGGATGTTGGATATCATACAGATGCAACCTCTCTCTCCCCTCTTTTCCTCCCTTCCTCCCGCCCTCTCCCTCTCTTCCTCCCGCCCTCTCCCTTTCAGATTTGTCTGTCACTGTCCTAACTTAGGAACAAATCAAAATCAGTTTAAATCTCCCAACTTAATAAACACCAGATCCCCCAAATGTCAGAGAGTCTAGTCTTTTGCAAAGTCTTTAACTTGTGGCTCATACTTGAGACTAAGGAAAAAAGTGGTAAATGACATGAAATAAAGAGGGGGGTGTTATAGGAGCAGATGGGTTACTCACTAGGCCAAGAATGTGAGGACAAGTGGTCTGGAGCCAATCTCTACCACACGGCTGGACCATGTACAAGCCTTCTCGTCTCTGAGGACTCTGCCAGGGGTCTTGAGTTCTGATTAGGACAGCCTAGACTTCTGCGTTATCGTGAGTGGTTAGCTGTGCAGCAACAGGAATTGTCTTCACTAAGATGTTTCCAAGTCATAACAGAATGTCAGCTTTTCAGGGCCCAGGAAAACCTCATCTGTGTCTTCATTTTGCAAAACTACTTAGCAATTTTGACCATGATTTGTATCATATCCAAATGATACTTCTTTTTTTTTTTTGGACTTGGTTTTATTTATGGAAAGACCTTTTAAAGTATGAGGGTTAGGGGAAAGGACATTGGATTGGGAGTTGATTCTAGGTCTGGATTATCCATAAACTTTTTATGGGTCTTAAATCACTTAGTGCTTCTGAACCTTCCTTTCTTGGTCTGTGATCTGAGGAAGGCCTCAGGTGAGTTGCTTAAAATTGTGGTCTGTGTAACATTGGGAGGTTTCTAAATATGGAGGCTCTTTACCCTCCAGCTGCACCCCACCCAGATCTATTTCACCATGATCAGATGGTGAACAGCTATCCATATCTAACCCCTGGCACCTGCTGAATATGAGACTCTATGTGGCAAAGGAGACTTTGTAAATGCAGCTAAGAATTTTGACATGGGGAGATAAGCCTGGGTTATCCAGGTGCTTTTGGTGTAATTGCTCCTTATGATAGAGAGGGAGAGAGTCAGGGTGAGAGAAGGAGACATGATTGAGGAAGCAGGGTGAAAGATTTGAAAGTGGGAAAAAGGGTCATGAGCCCCAGGAACACAAGTGGCCTCTAGATATTGGGAAAGGCAAAAAATGGATTCTTCTTTAGAGACTCCAGAAGGAATGCAGACCTGCTGACACCTTGATTTTAGGACTTCTAACCTCCAAATAATACATTTGTGTTGTTGTCAGCCACTAAGTTTGTGGTATTTGTTACCTAGGAAGCAAGTATACTCACTTGTATTTGATTTACAGATTGAGATTTATTTTTTTTAACCTAAAATTTCATCTGAGGAAGGATTTCAGTGGTTGAAAACGTTTGAGAACAGATCCCTAAGTTCATTTCAGTTTGAAATGACTGTGATTGGCCAGGCGCAGTGGCTCATGCCTGTAATCCCAGCACTTTGGGAGCTGAGGCGGATGGATCACCCGAGGTCAGGAGTTTGAGACCAGCCTGGTCAACAAGGTGAAACCCCGTCTCTACTAAAATACAAAAGAATTAGCCAGGCATGGTGGTGGGTCCTGTAGCCCCAGCTACTCGGGTGGCTGAGGCAGGGGAATCACTTAAACCGGGGAGGCAGAGGTTGCAGTGAGCCGAGATTGCACCACTGCACTCCAGCCTGGGCGACAAGAATGAGACTCTGTCTCAACAACAAAAAAAGGGAATGACTGTGATCTTCTTAGTATCAAAAGACAACTCCAGGCACAAAGAATGTGAATGCTTGCAGCCTTCGTAGGGAATGGCACGGCATTCTCCAGTAGTCAAATCTGCCTTGTCATCTCCTCCTCCATCATCTAGCAAGCTCTTCACAAGACTGCAGGCTCCAGGGAAGCAGGGCCACTCTTTTTTGTTCACTACAGGCGGGACCTATTGTAGATGCTCAGCAACTATTCTTGGAATAAAGATAAATAAATGAGTAAAGGGCCACTGGCCCTGTTAGAAATGAAAATGGCATGGCCACTGTGGAAGACGGTTTGGCAGATTCTAACAAAACTACGCATTGTCTCACCATGCATTCCAGCTATCCAGCTCCTTGGTATTTGCCTAATTGAGTTGAAAACTTACATCCACACAACCAATGTTTGTAACAGTTTTATTCGTAACTGCCAAAACTTGGAAGCAACCAAGAGGTCCTTCAGTAGATGAATGGATACATAGGCTTTGGTACATCCAGACAATGGAATAATATTCAGCACTAAAAGGAAATCAGCTATCGAGCCATGAAAGTATAAGTTAAAACCTTAAATATGGATACTAAGTGAAATAAACCAACTGGAAAATGCCATATACTGTATGATTTCAACTGTTCTGGAAAATCCAAAACCGTGGAGAGAGTAAAAATATTGCTGGGTGCGATGGCTCACACCTGTAATCCCAGCACTTTGGGAGACTGAGGTGAGTGTATCATGAGGTCAAGAGACCGAAACCATCCTGGCCAACATGGTGAAACTCTGTCTCTACTATAAATACAAAAATTAGCCAGGCATGGTGGTGTACGCCTCTAGTCCCAGCTACTCTGGAAACTGAGGTAGGAGAGTCACTTGAACCCAGGAGGCAGAGGTTGCAGTGAGCCAAGTTCGCAACACTTCACTCCAGCCTGGCAACAGAGCAAGACTCCACTAAAAAAAAAAAAAAAAAAAAAATCAGTGGTTGCCAGGAGTTAGAGAGAAGGGGCGACTAGGTGGAGCACAGAGGATTTTTAGGACAGTAAAACTCTTCTATATGATACTACAGTAGCGAATACATGGCATTGTACATTTGTCCAAACACATAGACTGTGTAACACCAAGAGGGAAACCTAATGTAAACTGTGGGCTGTGAGTGATCGTGATGTGTCAATGCAGATTCATCAATTGTAACTCATGTATCACTGTGGTAGGGGATGTTGATAGGAAGGTTGTGTATGCGGGAAGGTATATGGGAAATCTCTACTTCCTGTTCCATTTTGCTATGAATCTGAAAGTGCTTTTAAAAAAGTATATAAAAATTTTCAAAGACCACTGGTCTAGCTGCAGTTTTTCTACGTAGGCTATGCTTTGCAAAGACTACCCTAAAAGGAAATTCTCTTCCCAATTCTCTTGCCTCTCTGAGCAACTCCTCCTCCCCTCCCCCCTTCCGCCCTCCCTCTCCCACCTCCTCCTCCCCTCCCTGCTCCTCCCTCCCCCACCACACCTCCTCCTTCCTCTTTTTTTGTATTTTTAGCAGAGATGGGGTTTTGCCATGTTGCCCAGGCTGGTCTCGAACTCCTGACCTCAAGCAGTCCACCCACCTCGGCCTCCCAAAGTGCTGGAATTACAGGCATGAGCCACGGAGCCCAGCCAACTCCTTCTTCTTATCAAGATTTTTCTGTCTTTCTCTCTTCTACCACCTTGGCTGTGCTGTGCGTCGTATCTATTATCTCTAATACCCCCTGAGCTAACCTCAACTCTGGCACTAATCCCTGCTGCCCTGTCATTGTCAACACTTATTCATGTGACCTCTTGGGCTGTGAGTCCCTGGGTCCGGGGGGTGGGGAGGCTACACATGTCCTTTATTTCTGCATTCCTAAGGTTTAACATGGTTCCTGTCTCACACACACACCTGGCAGGGTTCAGTACATATTTATTGGCCAAATGATTGAGATTTAAAGACCTGCAAGTATTTTGCAGTGTCTGGTCCAGCTTTGCCAAAACTTTCCTCTCTTTTCTCTCCCAAATGTCCAATTCTCTTCTATAATTATTTCCCTCTCATTTCTTTCCTTATTTCAGTTGTATCTGTGTCAGATTGTCTTCTCTTGCAGTACTGATTTCTGTTCTAAACCAAGACATTCTCCAACTTTCAAGAGTCTTGAAAACATTAATGTGGGTATTTCAAAAAGTATGTATGGTAAATGTGTTAGGCTTGGTATTTAAATTAATATTCACAGCTTTCCTCACCAGCGCTGGGCTTTTGCAGTTTCCTTTTTATTTTTATGAATTGCATTTGCAAACTGTAAGATTATCAAATTCTTCTTGAATATGGTATAAATACATGAATATGTAATAAAGACATGCAAGTTCCCTCTTTGTAGCGAGTGAGTGGGGGCAAACTGAGAATATAATGCCATAGAATAATTCAAGAAGTTGGCAGATTCTGACAAAGGGGGAAATCCCACTTGTAAAAGTCAGTGGGACAGAAGACGTAACTCTCTAAATGGGCAGATGGGCCTCTCCCTGAGGGTGTGGGGTAGGGCTTCTTATCTCATAGCACCTCTTTCTTTTTTAAAAAAAAATTTCAACTTTCATTTTCAATTTGGAGAGGATACATGTGCAGGTTTGTTACATGGATATGTTTTGTGTTGCTGAGGTTTGGGGTATAAATGATCCTGTCACCCAGTAGTTTGTTTTTTAGGCCTTGTCTCCCTCCCTCTCTCCCTCCCCCCATCTGTCCCTCCATCTCTCCATCCCTCACTCTTTCTCTCTCCACTTTTATTCCCGGTGGCTATCGTTCCCATCTTTATGTCCATGTGTACCCAATGTTTAGCTCCCACTTATAAGTGCGAACATGTAACAGTTGGCTTTCTGTTTCTGTGTTAATTAGCTTAGGACGATGGCCTCGAGCTGCATCCGTGTTGCTGCAAAGGACACGATTTTGTTCTTTTGTATGGCTGCATAGTATTGCATGGTGTATGCATACATACCACGTTTTCTTTATTCAGTCCACTGTTGAAGGGCACCTGGGTTGATTTCATGTCTTTGCCACGTGAATTGATAGCACTTCTTTCATCCTTTCCCAGGTGTTTAACATCGCAGCAAAGGCAGATATTCGATCATCTCCAGTCTTTTTCCCTAGTTGGCATGCAAATATCCTTTGAAGGTATGGCAGGAAATGATGACCAGTCATAATACCTTAATGTGACACTTCATTCATTACTTCTCTTCCAGAAGATGAAGTCCAATGTATAGAGAGGATAAGTAAGGGTCTTGGAGAGAAGAATTGGGGAAAGAGTCTGCAAGGGATAGAAAAAGATCAGAGGAGAATTTGAGGGAGCAAAGATTAAGAAACATTGATTTCCATTAATAATATTTCATTCTAAGGTTCCAGGATGCTATTGACAAATTAAAACCTCCTGTTCCTGTTGTTCAGAGGTATCACTGAATCTGAAAGGTAGACTGCAATGAGGAATGAGTGTGGCGCGTGCAAAATGGCTGGGATGGCCCTTCTCACATTGTGGTTTCCATACCACAATGGTGTGGAACTATGGAAGGAATTGAGATGTGAAACTTGGAGCATCCCCAGAGGGTGGGGACACAAGTACTCTGGGTCCAGACAGCTCACTGCTGATACTTAGAGGAGAGAGCAGATGTGCAGGGTGTGACCCCAGCAGACAGAATGGGTCCAGTGGGAGTTGGTTAGAGGAAAGTGGATTCCAGGTCCTCATAAGGAATGGATTTTTGCTATGGGAGGATGACGGGTGCCCATTACTGGGTGTGTCCAGGCAGAGGTAGAGGAAATAGCTATCTGAGTGGAAGTTAGAGTAGAGACCTTCTGACAGCCCTTCCAATTATAAGACCTCATGAAGGTGGCTCTGGGCAGAGTCCTGAGGACAGAAATCAAATTCATTTCCAGAAACTGTACTTCTCTATGTCATGACAAAGCCTTAGCAAATTTTAAATTGAACATATTTCTAGGCTAGGTAAATCTAAATTTCAATCCTGGCTCCTCCAATGACCATGTAAGGGTCTTTGAGGAACTGAGGCCCGGGAAGTTTAAACAACTTGCCTGTGTAAAACAGGGGAAAGAATGTTGTTGTCAGGTTAAATAAGACAAAATGTATACCATGCTTGGCATATAGTAGACCCTCAAGCAATGTCGGTTTTCTCATGCGCATGACCTCAGAACACCAGTTGTCTGCATTGAGCATTTGTGTGACTGTCTCCTTAGTGAATCATACTTGGGTCACAAACTAGAAAGAGCTTCATCCTTTTAATGAGATTTCCTGGGCTGCAGAATTGAAGGTGGAAACCAGTGAATGAGTCGTCATCTCAACCCAGCACAACAGCCTCAAGCAAGTAGCTCTTCGTTACCTGCTGTTCTTCATTCACATGACAGTACTAATGTAAGGTTGCTTGTCCCCCAAATATCTTCACATTATCTTCATGTCATTCTGCAAATTACTAATTGCTATTCCTCCAAAATATCAAGAAATCAGAAGAAACCTCTGGATAATGTTCTATTCTGGTGAGATTTATCTATCTTAACTCTATTTACCAGGTTGGAAAAATAGACTTAAACATTTAAAATCTATTTTCAGTAGAACAAAGGGCTGAGAAAATTTTTTTCTGGTAAATATACTTGAATCCTTCTTCCGTTGAAAACTTGCATATCTACCTGTCTAGCTTTATATCTATGTGCTTTTCTGTCTCTCTCTCCCTTGCCTTATTCCAGAAGTAACAAAAATTGATCATTTCTCATGCTTTTAGAAGTATGTTTTCTGTCTGGACTCAAGGGCATAGCACAGAAGTAGCTTTAAAATATCTTTAACCAAAGGCTAAGACAAATTTGTTGTCATATTTCCATCTAATTTCTTATAAGGATTGAATACTAATATTTTGGTTGGTTGGATTTTTTTTCATTACATAAACTTACACTGGACTTGAAAGCCCTTTTATAAAATGTTTCTTCCACTAGATGTATAAATACTTTTAAAGTCTCAATATGCAAATACTAAAAATGAATATCATCTTTTATTTTCTAACTGTCCCATCCAGGAAAATTTGAGGAGGTCCTTAACTTTGCTTCCTCCCCTGTCTTCAAATATTACTTTCCATGCTATAGCATTTGAAGATTTTTAACCTTCTGTTTATCAGTTTAAATTCAACTATCTTAATATTTAGAGATTTTTAAGTAAATTATTTAAAAGGAACTGGGAAAAGGAAGCAGTGATCACTAACCATCACACAGAGTCAGTCATGTTTAATTAATTGTGCCTTTCTTCTTTCAAAATAGGGCTGAGAGAGAGAAATGCTGAGGCCATAGTTATCTCTGGGTTTTAGAAAGGCATATGATAGTCATTGAGAAAATCAGAAAAATATGCCTCGATTATCATACACTGAGCCAAGGAGTTGATATCCAAAATGGGCCACAAGTCACTGGAGGTGTCTAATCAACAGGGAGAACACAAAAACACTCAGTTGGAGCAACGTAAGAGGGATTAGAGCATCTGACAGGATATTGGACCAGGTAGACCTTTAATCTTTCCTCCATTCCTAAGATCCTGTGAAAATAAATATTTAATCCAGGTACCAGCATTCTCAGACAGGACTGAAAAAGAAAAAGAAAAAAGTAGTTGACCCTCAAAACAACAGCAGTTCTTCAGTCTTTTAGAATTTTATTAGCTTAATTCTGGCCAGTTATTTTTTATAGCTTTCATGAATCTAATTCAAAACACATTGAGAAGCCAAATCTTTGCTGGGCTTGAGAATGTAACTAATAAAAAGGCAAATACACCAAGGTTGCCAAACACTGCAAAAGAGAAGTATATGACACCAGCTCTAATGTGAGAAATTGTAGAGCCTTATTTTTGTTCTCCTTTTGATAGGAAACATAAGGGTTTTTTCTTGCTCTTGGAGAAGGGCCCTTGCAATACTTAGTAATGACTTTAAAAATATCATTATTATCAAATGAGAAGAAACTTCACGTCGTGGCAATGAACTAGGTATAATCCAAGCACTGCCTTTTTCCTCTGGGATCTCCACGCAAGGCGATGTCTCTCAAATTTAATGTCCTTTGGCAGCCAGCGAAACCTCAAATCCTGTGGAAAGGCCTAAACCTCACATCATGATCCCCAAGGTGAAGTTGAGATCATGCAGGTGGTCACAGAAGAGTAGTCACGAGGGCCACCGTGGGCAGACCTCTTTCAAAGCAATGGGGTGAGAAACATCCTCTTCACCTTCATTGTTCAGTGCCTCCTTAGAAAAAAATCTGCCTCAGTCAATGTACACATGGACAAGAAAGCCAGCGTCCCCTTCCCGGAAGAAGTTTGCAGATGTCTAACAGAGAACCCACCTCTCCACTCCGTTTGCAAAGTGATTGTTTTGCCAAGTGAGCAATGGTTCTTCTGGTTTACCCATGTAAGTGAGATCCGTTAAGCATATTCACAATAGAATTTTATGTTAAAAAATGTAGTTTTGCGAATTTAAATGTCCTTCACATAGCTGATATACAATGAATACATGTTGGATCCTGTTTCCTTGTTGGACTTCCTGGTATTTTGGGAATGATCCTGGACCATCTGGAGAACTGCAAATAACTTTCTACACGTGGTGGTATAAAAAGGCAAATCTCCTTATCCTGGCCTCTGAGTCATCACCTCTCCAGATCATCCTTTCGCCCCTTGTACCTGCCTTCCTCCTTCTACAGACAGGGCTTTCTCTACGTGTCGCTCCTTCCACCTGGAATCCTCCTCTTTTTCTCTTCAACTGGTCAACTCCTTGCATCCTTCACATCTCAGCTCAACCATCAATTCTGCAGGAGCCTTTCCTCCCCTCCCTGTCAAATCCATACACTGTGCTCCAGGAATAGCATGTTCCTCTCCTTTTTAAGCACTTGGTATTGTTCTAATTTTCCGTTCATCTGGGTGATTACTGATCAATGGTTGTAACTTGAACTACATAGTAATTGACATGAGAGCTTGTGTCTCCTTGCATAGCTTATCTCCAACTTCTCTCCCAGCGTTCAGCATATCCTGAAGCTCAGTGAAAACTTGTTGAATGAATGAATGAATGGGGTAATGAATGAATTTGCTCTAGTCCACCTCTGCCGCTGTCATTAAAGGGTTGATGCACACTTCTCTGGGCTCCAGTTTTATTAAAAAGGGGATAATACACTGTCTACCTTATAGGACTTTTATTAGAATATGTAAAATAGTGCACAACATTTGGCATTATTATAGGAACTCAGATATTGGCTGACATAAGTGCCTGAATTTGAAAACATTTGGCAACATCTCACATTTGTGACATACCTTATGTTTTATAATTTTTCTCAATGCAAAACATATCTCCTCCTCAATCATCCTTTTTTCCACTACAATTTCATTGCTCAATATTTTTCTCTCAAAGCCTCCATGTCTATTAGGCCTGGCCTTACAGTAATAATAATATCTTACATTTGTATATTTCTTTAAAATGTATAAATTGTTTGGCAGCCCTATATAACATCTCCATCAGCCATAGGATGCATTTAAAACCTGTAGTATATTCATACAATAGAATATAAAACAACCATGAGAACAACTGATTAGAGCTACTCACAACAGTTTGGTTGAATCTGAGATACGGGAGTGAAGGAAGGGGACACAAAGTATATTACATGATCCCTTTTCTGTAGAGAAAGAGGTGCAACTAATTTTCCGTAGTCACCTCAGGATAGTGGTTGCCTTTGCTGGAGCAAGGGATTGGAAGGAGACACAGGGAGCTTCGGGGTCCTGTTTTGCTTTTTGATCTAGTTGCTGATTACATGTGTAAATTCAGTACAGGGAAATTCACCAACCCGTGCACTTGTTAAAGGCACATTCTCTACATATATATTTTACGTCCATAAAAACTTTGTAAATTGCTCTTCTGTATGTGACTTTATGTAATTTCTACTTCAACCCCGGGAGATTTGACAAGGCAAGTATTTTTTATTTCATTTTAGAGAAGAAGAAAACGATACTTGGAGAGTAGATGCTTTCGCGAAACTTACACTGTAGCACATGTTATTCCTGCGATTGAAACGCAGGTGTTCTTAGTCTAGAACTCTTTCTCCCAGACTACCTTATCCTGAGTAGGTAACGAAATACCATTTAAATGTGCACATCTCTCAGATGCCCATAAGGAGTGGAGTGAATGATGGAAGACTTAGGTGACTGCTGAGAGTCTAATCTTGGATCGGGAAAGCTTACTGATATACTCCAAAGCCCACCATGTTGATAGCCATCTGCCTAGCTGTCCCACATTTCTAGCTGGGATAGAATAGAGAGATTTATCATGGAGGGCTCTCCTCCTTGTACCACCTCCCACATCGGCTGCCAATTGCCGTCTAGGGAGATCCAAATGAATCCCAAAGACTGAGGCAATGACAATGAGGACATATGCAGAATAAGATACAACTGAGCAGATGTTAAGCAGATGGAATCCTCCCTAGCATATCCAGTCAGGTCCCAGATGAACTGATTCTCCATTTGTGTGCTTCGGTTCAGCACCCCATGTGCTAATCTTTGCAATGGGACGGCAGAGTCCTGGCTCACACCTCATCACAGAGGGCTTAATGGAGGAGAAGAGATTTAGCACAGCTCTTTAAAGACACAAGGGGCTTGGTGGTTGACAGGAAGAAAGAGGTTCCAGATGTAAATACACTACAGGAGTGGCCCGAGTTCACGGGAAAACTGATGATTCCTTGGATTCACAGGCACATAAAGGAACAAAGAGATATGAGAAGTTTGTTTCTGAAGATGGAAAATGTATGAAGATAGAAAATGAGATTATATTTTAAGGGGCAGAGCTTGAGCCTATCAACTGTGGGCTGGATCTCAAGTCCTCTTAACTTCCAGACCAGTGCTTTCTGTTCTAATCACCTGCTGTGTGACCACAAGCAAGTTATTCCTTCTCTCTGACCACAAATATGGTGGTTGTATATTCGAGCTTGTGGTCATGCCTCTGGTGGAGTTTGACAATGCATCCTAGCAACCAAAGCCTGTTTGTGGATAAGGAACAGAAAAACAAGTTAAAGGGATCATAAAAATATGTTCCATTGTAGAAAAAAAGAGAACATTCCACACTTTCCTTAACAAAAACAGTGGATATGTACCTCAAAATATTTGACAGATTACGTCTAAATAGAATCCTTATTAAAGATAAATGCATGGCATTCTTTTAATTCCCTCTTTTTAGGAACTGAAATAATTTTTACTTTCTTTTGTGTTGCTTCATTTTCTTACTATTTTCTAAAGTTGCATTGTGTCATGGGACTTGACTTGGACCCATTTTTTTTGTGTGTTGGCTTTGCTAAAGAGGAGTATTTTTTGTTTTTTGAAAATTGAGGTTTTCTGAAATCTGGTTTTATTTCTTAATAAAAACACAAAAATTCATGTTTTGATTTTATTTTCTTATATATCTATTGGTTCTTCGTGGGTGTTAATAAAAAGTATCCTATGTAATAAAGAAAAATGCACTTATGCCCCTTGCAGAGATTCACTAATCAGATTTCGTATTCCTTTCACGCAAATATTCCAACATGCCACGTTTTCAACATATCTAGAGCCCAGCGCACATTTGTAGACATTCATCTTATATATCGAGTAGGATGCCTTCGCTCTCGTCCTTAAGTCTTGCATGGCTCCAAGCTTATGTTTTTACCTCTGGATGGCTTCAATCAGCATGATAGACATGAAGGCACCAGCTGTTGAAAGTGGGTTCTCCTCTGCTGGGCTGCTGCTTACTTTGGCTTTATCTCTCCCTTGCAATCTTGTATTTTATTAAGTGCATAATTTTCTATCAGCTTCAGACACCAGAGTCACCAACTCAGAAAAAAGCTGGGAGGCCAGTCTTTGACAGTGGTAAATTTCATTGTGCTTTAAAAAACCCCAACCAACACACACCATATGCTGCCATCTGAAGGAAGACTTATTTCATGGTTTAAACTTTATGGCCTTAGATTTCAGCATGACATGAGTGATGTGGAAGGGAAGTACATTTGGATGATAAGATGAGGATAATTTGTACTGGGAAATTATTCACAATTGTGATAAATAATCCCTGGCACAGAATAACAGAAAATCTCAACCCTTGAACTGAATTATATATGTTTGCGTCTCATAAACAAGGTAGAAAATACATTTTTTCAGCCGCTGTGTTTGCAAAGTCCTCTCACTTCCAAGCTACCCTCGTTAATAATCATAAAGCAACACATTTCCAAGCTCAGAATCACATTAATCTCTCCACACGTGACCCGATCATGCACTTTGGGGAGAATGGATGGGATGCAGTTGCCTTTGTGTGTACTATGTGTTTTTTGTCATTTTCCTGGTGGCTGGCTTGGAAATGCAGAGTCTGGGAGAATGATGGAGAAGCCAGGAAGATAAAAAATGAATGTTGCAAGAAAATTGGGCTTTTTGTGATTAATCACTAAAACAATGATGGAATGAAAAGATAAGGGTGTTCCCCCCTCCTTCCCTTCCTACACATCAGAGAAGGTGAGAAGGGAATGATGTTTCTGTTCTTACTCACAAACCTTACCATCGTATCTGGAAAAGTTAATGGGGAGACATAACAGGACTTTTTTTTTTTTTTGAAAGCCTGTGCTTATAAATGCTATAGAGTTGGCTTTTCCAAGAAGGGAAGGTTATCCAAGGGTTGGCGGACAGGGGAATGCCTAAATGCAAGAAAGAATGTGAAGGTTCTTCAAGAAGCAGAGGGGGGTTGGAAGTGGGAAAAAGAATGGTGGAGTGAAGCAGAGGAAAGATAAGATGAACAGGCAAGGTAGGCTCGTGACTCCCATCAAGGCTGCCCTTGGAAGAGAATGGACCTTGGATGGTACATGGCAACTGTTACATCAGTGGAGGTTGGATACTACATTTGGAGCCTTGATTGCTTTTAGGCTTCAGGTCAGTAGAGAAGTCTGCTGAGAGGAGTCTTTCTGTTGGGTCCTGCTGTGCTGTACTGCTTATAGATGAGCAGTACCCAACAGGAGCGTGGGTGACCTGGCAAATGGAGCAGCAGTAATACTGGAAACCATCACAATGGATCACGAGCAGGCTCCAAACATGTCTTCTTAGCACCTCCTATACCCTGCCCCTCTTCCACCAGGGCAGCTCTGCTTCTTTCTGCTTATTATTTGAAGGTGCTGTGTAAGACTTTAATGAAGGGATCCTTTAAATAAATACCAACATTTGGAAACCATTGATTGGGTTCAACCTCTGTATTTATCAGAGATTTAAAAAATGAATCCCAAAAAGGTTATTTCCCATCCATACAGTAGGTGAAGGGAATGCAAAACCACTGAAGTATCCTCAGGGTAACACAAAGGGGTGGGAAGAGAGGCATGGGAGGGACAGGTGATGCTGTTTTGACCTCGTATAGGTTATCATGAGGACCAAATGAGATCAAGTGTCCAAAATCACTTAGTACACGATCTACGTCATTACCTCTGCTGCTTACATGAGTAAAATCATCCTTATGTATTTGTTAATCACTTAACACCACAATGGTATATAATTTGTTCTGCATGACCACAAAAATGGATGTGATGAAATTCACATTTCAGGAAACTTACGATGAAATGCTTTCAAGTTAAGTTCTACAATCTGATACAAAAAATACTGTCTGGAGTTCAGTACAAAAAGGAAGATACTTTGGTTTTATAGAAAGAGTTCACCTGTGCTATAGAGGGCAAGCAAAGTTATCAGGTAACCATGGGAGGAGAGAAGGGTTTGAGTCAAGTGCTGAAGATTTGCTAAGGTTTGGCTAGAATCTGGAATCTTTGAACTAGAAGAAGGTCTGGGGACCTCTAGTCCTGCTTGTACGCAGCTGTACGACATTCCTGGGTGTGATCGTATGGGAATTGTCTGCTTGAGCCTTTAGGGAACCTAGATGATGATATTGCCGGGTACCATGCTAGGTTCTTCCCTTTTATAAAAGGCAACCTTATGAAGCTATGATTATCTCCATTTCATAGGAGGACAAAGGTCAGGGATGTTCAGTGACCTGTTGGGTTTGGCTGAGCTGTAAGGTTAAGCTTTGCAAGAAGAGCTGAGGAGTTAGGAGTTGATACTTTGGAATCAGACAGGGCTGCATTTAAATCCTGGTTTTGCTACTTCATAGTTGGACAATTTACACAACCCCTCTGAGCTTCAGTTTCCTGGTGTGTAAAATGGGTATGATCGTCATAAATCTTGCGTAGAGTTATGAGAATGAGAGTTATTAGACAATGTTGTAAAGCACTGAGAAAAAGTATCTGGCATGTTAAGGGCTTGACAAATGATGTGTTTTTACTCTCACGGACAGAAAAGAAAGAAACATAGGCTGGAGGCTACCAATTCATATGTGGCTTTGAGGAGGGAAGTGCCATTATAAGAACAAGATTTGGTTTTAAATGCTAAGTCTGAATGTCAAAGCTTGTCTGTCGCCCACAGTAATGAGCTTGCATTTGTCTGTATGTTTTGCTCAAGGTTTCTCAGGTCCAGCACTATTGATATTTGGGGCTGGATAAATTCTTTCTTGGAAGGGTTTGCAGGGGTGGGGGCTGTCCTGTGCATTGTAGTATATTTAGCAAAATCCTTGGTCTCTGCTCATTAGATGCCAGCAGTACATCCCTCCCACCCCCATGACAATCAATACCGTCTCAAGACATTGTCAAGTGTTCCCAGGGAACAGAATTGGCCCTGGCTGAGAACCATTGGTCTATCTGTTGCCTCTGTTCCTTCTACTGCAGCAGTCCATGAAGCTCCCCTGTGAGTGTCTTGGCCCAGACTCTCCCAGCAGCTCACAGCTGGAAAGTCCTTGCACAGCTTCCCCAGGAATATACAATAACTCAACCCAAGACTGTCTTTTTTCCCTTAATTCCCATGATTGCACAGTGTTGCTTTTCAGTTTCTAACTCTGGGAATTTGTCTTTTCTCACTTGCCAAAGCCACAGCTGAGAGCAACCAGCAGAAACTGATTAACACTGTCTGTCCGGGCTGAAGCTATTGAACAATTACAAGGTATATATGTCCCGAGTACAGTCTGAACTTACTATATGACCCCAGTTAAAGACAACATGGTTTGTATTTTTTACTGTATGAATTTCGTGGGGACTATTTTTCTTCATTTTGTTTTCTTTTTCAGCTATTAGAAAAACTAACATTCTTTGTCTTCGTGTCCTCTCGTTCTTCTCTTTGTGTCATTTAAAGTAATCACTGGGAATTTCAGTGAGGGGTGAGGGAGGCTTTTAAAGAGCCCACCTGGTTTAGACGTGTCTGTGTGGATGTTGAGCAAAGTCTAGTTCTCAGGGGCGTGAGGTATACCCTTTAAGATCAGGTTCCTGGTCTTGGTGGGAAGAAGAAAACCTGGATAGATATATATTTGGGGAAGAGTTGGAGGGCCTTAATATTAGTTAAGCATCAAGCTAAGCCTCTCACTCTGTTGTCTTATTCATCCCTTACAGGGTATTATGTGAAATAGGAATGATAGTAATTTACACTATAGAGAAAGTGAAAAAGGCTCAGAGAGATTCACTGACCCTATATTACACAATTTATAATCCCAGCTGGGATTCAACCGCATGGTCTCTGATGCCAAAGCCTGTACTCTTTGTAGCAATCTGCAGGACCTGTACAGAGATGAGGGCTGATGTATCAGGATTTTATCCAGCCTGTTCTCATCCTTTCTTTCCTTTCCTTGATCCCTAATAACATGCAAATTCTGAAATCTATGGTATATTCCTCTGTACACTCCTCCAGGAGGACCAAGTAGAGAGTTTGGCTAAATCATAGGGGGTTTGCAAATGACCAGGTAGGCAGGTCAAACCTTGCCTCATCTTGACTGACTTACTATCCTCCACCTTCAAGATTTACTAATAATGGGTGGCCAGGAGAGGTGCAGAGGCTGGACAGATAGAAAATCAAGGATTTGAATCCTTGCAAGTTGAATCCAGGTCTGTATGACCCTGGGGAAGTTATCTTAGTTTGCTCATCTTTGAAGTGGGAAAGATGATCCTACTTTGTAAGTTGGGAGAGCGCCCAGGACAAAGGAGATGCTCCATAAATGGCTGCCTCTTTCTGCTCTACCTCATTATTACGATGAGGCATCTTTACAGGTTTCTCCACCCACCTCTTCACACCTGCAGCCTGAGCCTCAGCCCTGAAGGCCGGGGATGATGTATTTCTTCCTCACTGCATCAATACTATTGGAAGTCCCATCAGTGATTCTAGATGCTTCCAAGAAGCAGGCTCTTTTTCCATGACTTGCTGCCCTCCCAGCCTTTGTGCCCGTCCAAGTTTGGGGCACCCTGTCTCTCCCAGGGTCAGCAACTACTTCTCCAAGATTTCCCCCTCCCTCTGCTTCCTGTTTGGAGCAGCCTCATGTACTCTGTTAGGTGAGCTCCTACAAACACCACGTTGCCTCCCCTTTCTTGGGACTTGGGGCAGTGAAAAGAGATACTGACCATTGCTTGTTTTTCCTTTTATTCACATTTGAGTGAATAAGCAAACCTGTTTGTTTTATGACAGTGACCACAGACAACAGAGAAGAAATCATGTCTCCTGATACAAACATGATATGGTCTGATATGATCTGACCAAGAAATGTTTCCAACTTATTTTTATTTAATAGAACAGCCATTTCAAAAAGTAGCATAGGCCAGGCGCGGTGTCTCACGCCTGTAATCCCAGCACTCTGGGAGACCAAGGCGGGCGGATCACGAGGTCAGGAGATCGAGACCATCCTGACTAACACAGTGAAACCCCGTCTCTACTAAAAAATACACAAACTTAGCTGGGTGTGTGGTAGGCGCCTGTAGTCCCAGCTACTCGGGAGGCTGAGGCAGGAAAATGGCATGAACCTGGGAGGTGGAGCTTGCAGTGAGCCGAGATCACGCCACTGCACTGCAGCCTGGCGACTGAGGGAGACTCCGTCTCTCAAAAAAAAAAAAAAAAAAAAAAAAAAAAAAAAAAAAAAAAAAAAAAACACGAAAATGTAGCATATTCTCTTTTTCAGGCACTGTTCTAAGTACCTGCTGCATTTGAACTCATGTCATCTTCGTAAGAAAGCCAAAGAAGCAGGCTCTTTGATTGTCTCCATTTTGCAGATGAGGAAGCAGGTGTCAGAGGTGAAATAACTTGTCTGAGGTAACATGGCTAGGAACTGGAACTGACTACTAAGTCTATGATTTTAACCTCTATACGTACATAATCCTTGTGAAGATGGTTCTATGAAAAGTCCATAACAACATACAATGCATTACTTTAGTACCAGATGTAAAATGTGATTTAACTGCCTTACTGAAAAGAATAAACTGGCATGAAATTGAGACCTGACTGTTCTATTTCTAGGAACTTGTCCTTCTTGATGTGTTTGAGCCAGGTCTGAGAGCTTCTGCCAGGAGAGCAATTAGAACTTGCAGACTCCCCCTGAAGTCCCATTTAGCTCCATGTGTCTGGGGGAGGAAACCAAGGCATAGCAATAACTTCATTGGGTTTTTACCCTCTTGATACCTTTCTTTTCGTCAGGCTTGTAGTGGAAGCAGAGAACTCTGCTTACCTGCCTTCCTCAAACATACACATTCAGAAATGTCCCCACCCCTGCCACGTCCTTTATTTTTCTTTCTTTTTTTTTTTTTTTTTAAGATGGGGTCTTGTTCTTGTTGCCCAGGCTGGAGTGCAGTGGCACAGTTTCAGCTCCCTGCAACCTCCGCCTCCTGGGTTCAAGCTTCTCCTGCCTCAGCTTCCTGAGTAGCTGCGATTACAGGCGCCAGCCACCATGCCTTGCTAATTTTTGTACTTTTAGTACAGATGGGGTTTTGCCATGTTGACCAGGCTGGTCTTGAACTCCTGATCTCAGGTGATCTGCCTGCCTCAGCCTCCCAAAGTGCTGGAATTACCGTCGTGCGCCACCACGCCTGGCCTATTTCTCTACTATTTCTCCTTTACTCCGCCTGGATGGAACAAACCAATTCATGAGTTTTGTCTATGGATTTCATTAGTTGGTCATTTACTAAACTCTCAAATCTCCCAAATAAAATGTATTAGAATTAAATGATTAAACATAAAATTATAAAACATTTATTTATTCTTACTTTAGAAACGATACGTGCTTATTTAAGTGTTTGGGGGAAAAAAGGATTCAAAGACAGAATAACAATTAACTGTAGTCCAAACAATCAGAAGCATTCACTGCTAACAGTTGGGAGCGGAATGTTCTCCCATTCCCTAGAATTTCTCTCTCTCTCCCCCACAACTCTCTCGCTTTCTCTCTCCATGTGTATTGTACAATTTTAATCAGTATCCTATTGTGTATGCTGGTTTGAATCCTGATTTTTTCATCCAACTTTTTATCAATAGCCGTTTCCCATTTCATGAAATAGTACGTTAAAACATCCTCTTGGATGGCCTACCTGATGAACTAGAATGTTTAAACTATTGCTCTATTTGTGAGATGTCTAGATTGTTTCCCATGTTTACGCCAAAATAATAAACATTTTTCTACATACGTCTCTGTCTGAGTTTTTTCCCCTTTCTTTGTCTGTGTAAATATTTTTGTTATGAAAACATTTAAGTTTAACTTTCTTAGGATAGATAGACTGAGGAAAGCAAGGGACATGAGTTTTTTTTGAAGGATTTTATGCATGTTATAAAATTATTTTTCTGTATAATTTCTATCAGTTTGTACTCTTATGAAAAGAGAATGACAGTATCTGTTCCAGTCTTCTTTTGCCCAAACTGACTATTTCAACTTTTAAAAACTTAGCTTATTTGATAATTAAAAAAGAAAATCTCATTTCAATTTTCATTTTCTAAAAAATTTCAGATTTTGAGGCTCTTGTTATCAGTTTTGATGAGTGTATTTTCTAGTTTACCTATCGTTGTATTCATTAATTTCAACATGTTTTCAGGTAGGAAAATCCACCAACGATCCTTCATAATGAATTTTAAAGTACCTATGCCAAAGAGCATCTTGGTGAAATTTAGAAACAGATACTGTCTTTGTCACTGGAAAATGCACTAAGTTAGATATTATAACTTCTGTGTTGGTACTGTCACATGTCTGAGGAAATAGTTGTCACCTTTTGGAAAATGCACTGAGTTGGATATTGTAACTTCTGTGTTGATACTGTCACATGTCTGAGGAAATAGATATATTTCCCGTCCTTCTGCCTGTTTGTGTTTTCAGTTTATTTTCTTGAAGACTTCCTTAACCTTACTGTAGACTCTTCTGGGGATGGACAGGCATATTTTTTAATTTCCCGAGGCATTTTTGGTTCTCTGTTGGTGTGTTGTGCATTTTTTTATCTATTTTTATTTTTATCTTTTAACTTTTAAATTCAGGGATACGAGTGCAGGTCTGTTATATACAAAAATTTCATGACAAAGACACCGAAAGCAATTACTGCGAAAGCAAAAATTGACAAATGGGGTCAAGTTAAAGTAAAGAGCATCTGCACATCAAAAGAAACTACTATAGATTAAATGGACAACATACAGAATGGGAGAACTTTTTTGCAAACTATGCATCTGACAAAGGTCTAATATCTGGCATCTATTAGGAACTTGAATTTTGTGCATGCTTTATTAATATTCTAAGTTTTCAGATCTCACAGAAACGTTAACAAGAATTTGCTTTTAAAATTCTCTTTTGTTCTCTGCATTATCTGTTTTCCCCAGGGTCATTTTTTATTTTATTTTATTTATCTTCTCTAATTTTTGAGAATATGGAACACTTTCCTCAACTATCTAATGATTTAAATTTAATATCAATTTAAACTTCTGGGTTTCAGGGTGAGATGATCAGTGGGTAGCCATCACACTGGGGAACACTAGATGCTATAAAGTGAAGAAAAATAAGGCTTTCTGTAGGGAAGGATGACATCTGTACATAGAATGTAAATCAAGGTCTCTTTCCATCACCCATCCCTCCATTTTCAACCTATTTATTCCTCCAACTCTTAACGATACCTGGTATTTACAGGTCCCAAGACTCCGTAAGGTTCTGTTTGGCTAACAGCTTTCCTTTTCCGCAGGTGCCCCATTCACGTATCTGAGCTGTAGCTTCTTTTACCCTTCACAGCAGATGTCCCTGGTCCCTAGACTCAGACCCATTAAGCCTCATCACTGATGTTGACTGTGGACACTTTGTGTAGGTTTGGACTCAGTTCACACTGGCGGTGACTCACCTTTAGCATAAGTAATGGGACTCACAATTTTTTTTTTTTTTCATCCCAGAGTTTCTCATTGTTTGCAGATGCAACAGGTGCTGCTGATTAAGGGCAAGAAGCTTTTACATTCATGAGAATTAATGTCACCACAGACAGACTCAACCAAATGGGGAATGGGGAATGGGAGTAAATGGATTGATACTTCTCTTGGCCAGTCCTTGGGTAGGCAATTTATTCTATGCCATTCTAAAAAGATCTGGGTGGGATCGAGTTTCAAGTGTCCTTAGCGATGACCTTGGTGACTTTCATGACACTGTTAACATGGGCTTTCTTCTTCCCCCAGCTCTTCCTGGGTCCTCACTCCTGCTCCCTGGGATTTCAACTGCCTCAAGTCCTTGTCTCAAACCTTACTGTCAGGGGAAACCTCAATAATTACTGCTGTATCCTCTTTTCTTTGTTTCCGTATGTTTTTCGGAGGACTCCTCTCCCATTCTCTTCTGTGTTGTGGAAACATTTAGAAACAATGTTTACTATCATTCTGTTGTAAACTCAGCAAGGAGAGTTTTGAATATAGATGTTATTAAATTTATTAATATTTTCTTTCTACATTTAAAAATTGCTTTTGAGTTTAGAATATATGTCACTGTTCACCTTTTACAGATACAGGATTTATGTCCGTTTCTGTAGGGGAAACAAAGATATATAATTCACTTCATTTGACTCAGAGAATGTTGGTTGAATTCATCAATATACTCTCAATGTCTTTCAGCCAAAGACTGTTGGAAACACGCTGTCTTGACAAAGTTGGGTTTACTAACTTGCTGTGATGAGGGTGAATGCACATCATACAAAACTGTGGTTTTTCTCAGAAGTTGCTTGAAAAGCCTTATAGCCTTGTGTTAGGTGATATGGGGGAGGCTTCAAGGAAGTGGTCTTTACCCTGGATTGGATGCTCTCAGGTAATTTTATCATTTTTTTTTATTTTTTAATTTTTTCATCCATAGTAAGGTTTTATTCAGTGATTTTTTTTTCCTTTTTTTATTTTTAATTTAAGTTCTAGGGTGCATGTGCACAATGTGCAGGTTTGTTCAATTCCCACCTATAAGTGAGAACATGCAGTGTTTGCTTTTCTGTCCTTGTGATAGTTTGCTGAGAATGATGGTTTCCAGCTTCATCCATGTCCTTGCAAAGGACATGAACTCATCCTTTTTTATGGCTGCATAGTATTCCATGATGTATATATGCCACATGTTCTTAATCTAGTCTGTCACTGATGGACATTTGGTTGGTTCCAAGTCTTTACTATTGTGATTAGTGCTGGAATAAACATACGTGTACATGTGTCTTTATAGTAGCATGATTTATAATCCTTTCGGTATATACCCAGTAATGGGATCGCTGGGTCAAATGGTATTTCTGGGTCTAGATCCTTGAGGAATCGCCGCACCGTCTTCCACAATGGTTGAACTGATTTACAGTCGCACCAACAGTGTAAAAGCGTTCCTACTTCTCCACATCCTCTCCATCACCTGTTGTTTCCTGACTCTTTAATGATCGCCGTTCTAACTGGTGTGAGATGGTATCTCATTGTGATTTTGATTTGCATTTCTCTGATGGTGAGTGATGAAGAGCATTTTTTCATGTGTCTGTTGGCTGCATAAATGTCTTCTTTTAAGAAGTGTCCGTTCATATCCTTTGCCCACTTTTTGATGGGGTTGTTTTTTTCCTGTAAATTTAAGTTCTTTATAGATTTTGGATATAAACCCTTTGTCAGATGGGTAGATTGCAAAAATTTTCTCCCATTCTTTAGGTTACCTGTTCACTCTGATGGTAGTTTCTTTTGCTGTGCAGAAACTCTTTAGTTTAATTAGATCCCATTTGTCTATTTTGGCTTTTGTTGCCATTGCTTTTGGTATTTTAGTCATGAAGTCCTTGCCCATGCCTATGTCCTGAATGGTATTGCCTAGGTTTTCTTCTAGGGTTTTTATGGTTTTAGGGCTAATATTTAAGTCATTAATCCATTTTGAATTAATTTTTGTATAAGGTGTAAGGAAGGGATCCAGTTTCAGCTTTCAGTTTTCCCAGCACCATTTATTAAGTAGGGAATCCATTCCCTATTTCTTGTTTTTGTCAGGTTTGTCAAAGATCAGATGGTTGTAGATGTGTGTTATTATTTCTGAGGCCTCTGTTCTATTCCATTGGTCTATATGTCTGTTTTGATACCAGTACCATGCTGTTTTGGTTACTGTAGCCTTGTAGTATAGTGTGAAGTCAGGTAGCATGATGCCTCCAGCTTTGTTCTTTTTGCTTAGGATTGTCTTGGCAATGTGGGCTCTTTTTTGGTTCCATATGAACTTTAAAGTAGTTTTTTCCAATTCCGTGAAGAAAATCATTGATATCTTGATGGAGATGGCATTGAATCTATAAATTACCTTGGGCAGTATGGCCATTTTCACGACATTGCTTCTTCCTATCCATGAGCATGGAATGTTCTTCCATTTTCTTGTGTCCTCTTTTATTTCATTGAGCAGTAGTTTTTAATTCTGCTTGAAGAGGTCCTTCACATCTCTTGTAAATTGGATTCGTAGGTATTTTATTCTCTTTGTAGCAATTGTGAATGAGAGTTCACTCATGATTTGGCTCTTTGTCTGTTATTGATGTATAGGAGTGCTTGTGATTTTTGCACATTGATTTTGTATCCTGAGACTTTGCTGAAGTTGTTTATCAGCTTAAGGAGATTTTGGGCTGAGATGATGGGGTTTTCTAAATACACAATCATTTCATCTGCAAACAGGGATAATTTGACTTCCTCTTTTCCTAATTGAATACCCTTTATTTCTTTCTCTTGACTGATTGCCCTAGTCAGAACTTCCAACACTATGTTGAATGGAGTGTTAACAAACGGCATCCCTGTCTTGTGCCAGTTTTCAAAAGGAATACTTCCAGTTTTTGTCCATTCAGTATGATATTGGCTGTGGGTTTGTCATAAATAGCTCTTATTATTTTGAGATACGTTCCATCACTACCTAGCTTATTGAGAGTTTTAGCATGACAGGCTGTTGAATTTTGTCGAAGGCCTTTTCTGCATCTATTGAGATAATCATGTGGTTTTTGTTGTTATTCTGTTTATGTGATGGATTATGTTTATTGATTCACATATGTTGAACCCGCCTTGCATCCCAGGGATGAAGCTGACTCGATCATGGTGGATAAGCTTTTTGGTGTGCTGCTGGATTCAGTTTGCCAGTATTTTATTGAGGATTTTCGCATCAACGTTCATCAGGGATATTGGTCTAAAATTCTCTTTTTTTTGTTGTGTCTCTGCCAGGCTTTGGTATCAGGATGATGCTGACCTCATAAAATGCATTAGAGAGGATTCCCTCTTTTTCTATTGATTGGAATAGTTTCAGGAGGAATGGTATCAGCTCCTTCTTGTACCTCTGATAGAATTTGGCTGTGAATCCATCTTGTTCTGGACTTTTTTTGGTTGTTAGGCTGTTGATTATTGCCTTAATTTCAGAGCTTGTTATTGGCCTATTCAGAGATAGAACTTCTTCCTGGTTTAGTCTTGGGAGGGTGTATATGTCCACGAATGTATCCATTTCTTCTAGATTTTCTAATTTATTTGTGTAGAGGTATTACAGTATTCTCTGATGGTAGTTTGTATGTCTGTGGGATCGGTGATGATATCCCCTTTATCACTTTTTATTGTGTCTATTTGATTATTCTCTCTTTTCTTCTTTATTAGTTTTGCTAGCAGTCTATCAATTTTGTTGATCTTTTCAAAAAACCAGCTCCTGGATTCACTGATTTTTTTTGAAGGATTGTTTGTGTCTCTATCTCCTTCACTTCTGCTGTGATCTTAGTTATTTCTTGCTTTCTACTAGCTTTTGAATGTGTTTGCTCTTGCTTCTCTAGTACTTTTAATTGTCATGTTAGGGTTCTGATTTTAGATCCTTCCCACTTTCTCTTGCGGGCATTCAGTGCTATAAATTTCCCTCTACACATTGCTTTAAATGTGTCCTGGACATTCTGGTATGTTTTATCTTTGTTCTCATTGGTTTCAAAGAACGCCTTTATTTCTGCCTTCATTTTGTTATGTACCCAGTAGTCATTCAGGAGCAGGTTGTTCAGTTTCCATGTAGTTGTGCGGTTTTGAATATGTTTCTTTTTTTTTTAAATTCTTTTTATTATTATTATTATACTTTAAGTTCTGGGGTACATGTGCACAACCTGCAGGTTTGTTACATATATATACATGTGCCATGTTGGTGTGCTGCACCCATTAACTTGTCATTTACATTAAGTATATCTCCTAATGCTATCCCTCCCCCCTGCTCCCCACAATAGGCCCTGGTGTGTGATGTTCCCCTTCCTGTGTCCAAGTGATCTCATTGTTCAATTCCCACCTATGAGTGATAACATGCAGTATTTGGTTTTCTGTTCTTGTGATAGTCTGCTGAGAATGATGGTTTCCAGCTGCATCCATGTCCCTACAAAGGACATGAACTCATCCTTTTTTATGGCTGCATAGTATTCCATGGGTTTCTTAATCCTGAGTTCTAGTTTGATTGCCCTGTGATCTGAGAGACAGTTTGTCGTGATTTCTGTTCTTTTACATTTACTGAGGACTGCTTTACTTCCAGTTATGTAGTCAATTTTAGAATAAGTGTGATGTGGTGCTGAGAAGAATATATGTTCTGTTGATTTGGGGTGGAGAGTTCTGTAGATTTCTATTAGGTCTGCTTAGCGCAGAGCTGATTTCAAGTCCTGGATATCCTTGTTAACCTTCTGTCTCATTGATCGGTCTAATATTGACAGTGGGGTGTTAAAATCTCCCATCATTATTGTATGGGAGTCTAAGTCTTTTTGTAGGTCTCTAAGGACTTGCTTTATGAATCTGGGTGCTCCTGTATTGGGTGCATATATATTTAGGATAGTTAGCTTTTCTTGTTGAATTGATCCCTTTACCATTATGTAATGGTCTTCTTTGTCTCTTTTGATCTTTGTTGGTTTACAGTCTATTTTATCAGAGACTAGGATTGCAACCCCTGCTTTTTTTTGCTTTCCATTTGCTTGGTAGATCTTCCTACATCCCTTTATTTTGAGCCTATGTGTATCTCTGCACATGAAATGGGTCTCCTGAATACAGCACACTGATGGGTCTTGACTCTTTATCCAATTTGCCAGTCTGTGTCTTGTAATTGGCACATGTAGCCCATTTACATTTAAAATCAATATTGTTATGTGTGAATTTAATCCTGTCATTATGATGTTTCTTGGTTATTTTCCCCATTAATTGATGCAGTTTCTTCTGCATCAGTTCTCATGATGAATTGATGGTCTTTACAATTTGGCATGTTTCTGCAGTGACTGGTACAAGTTGTTCCTTTCCATGCTTAGTGCTTCCTTCAGGAGCTCTTGTAAGGCAGGCCTGGTAGTAACAAAATCTCTCAGCATTTGCTTGTCTGTAATGAGGTTTTGGTGTAGATGTCCTTTTTGTTGATGTTGATGCAATTCCTTTCTGTTACTTTCCTTCTAACAGTCAGGTTCCTCAGCTGTAGGTCTGTTGGAGCCTTCTGGAGGTCCACTCCAGACACGTTTGCCTGGGTATCACCAGTGGAGGCTGCAGAACAGCAAATATTGCAGAACAGAAAATATTGCTGCCTGATCCTTCCTCTGGAAGCTTCATCCCAGAGGGGCACCTGGCTGTATGAGATGTCTGTAGGCCCCTACTGGGAGAGGTCTCCCATTTAGGCTACATGGGGGTCAGGGACCCACTTGAGGAGGTAGTCTGTCCATTCTCAGAGCTCAAACACCTTGCCGGGAGAGCGACTGCTCTCTTCAGAGCTGTCAGACAGGGATGTTTAAGCCTGCAGAGTTTTCTGCTGCCTTTTGTTCAGCCATGCCCTGCTCACAGAGGTGGAGTGTTTAGAGGCAGTAGGCCTTGCTGAGCTGCAGTGGGCTCTGCCAAGTTCGAGTTTCCTAGTCGCTTTGTTTACCTCCTCAAGCCTCAGCAATGGTGGATGCCCTTCCCCCTCCCTGGCTACAGCCTTGCAGGTTCATCTCAGACTGCTGCACTAGCAGTAAGCAAGGCTCCGTGGACGTGGGACCCATAGAGCCAGGTACAGGGGAAGATCTCCTAGTCTGCTCATTGCTAAGACTGGGAAAAGCGCAGTATTTGGGCAGAAGGGTCCCGTTTTTCCAGGTACAGTCTGTCAGGGCTTCCCTTGGGTAGGAAAGGGAAATCCCCTGAACTCTTGTGCTTCCTGAGTGAGGTGATGTCCCGCCCTGCTTCTGTTCACCCTTCGTGGGCTGTACGCACTGTCCAACCAGTCCCAATGAGATGAACCAGGTACCTCAGCTGGAAATGCAGAAATCACCCATATTCTGCGTCAATCACGCTGGGAGCTGCAGACAAGAGCTGTTCCTACTTGACCACCTTGGAATAACTGTTTTTTTAAAAATTTCCTATCTAGAAGGCAAGTAGAACAAAGCGTAGCATTAGTAAATACTTGTATTAGCCAGGAAAGGATGTTGTTCGGTCTTTTAAATTAATTATTATTATTATTGGAGAATATACTTTTATCTTTCTCAGGCATGATGGAGTGGTCTTATCTTTGTCTTGCTCTTTCATGATCATTCCCTCATCATGGTCTTTCTTAGTGTTCTGTGAAATCATTTTACAGAAAAATATCACAGCCTAGTTATGCATACTGGACACTTCTTACCAATGCCAAGGCTTGGCTAATAGAGCCAGACCAGTCCCTGGCTGTCAAGAGCTCTCTTTCTCTTTCTCAGCCTTAATGAAAGTTCGTTGCAAACTGTAATGTGATGAATTTCCATGCGGTTTTGCTGGGGCGGTAGTTTATCGTTGGTATTAATGGGCTTTAGAGTCTATTACATTTGGGTTTTGAACTCCAGCTTTGCCACATGTTAAATGTCTTATTAACTATGTTATATTCTCTCAGGCTATTCTAGCCCCTGTAAATGGTGATAATGGTCCTTATAGAAGCCTTATGTATAATAGTAGTTGCTCTAATAGAATATATAAAGTTCCTGGAAGATCCTTTAATCCCTAAAACTAAAAACACAATATGTGTTCTCTTTCCATCCTTTTCTTTCTCAGTTTTGCTAAGAACATTCTCCTCAAAGACCATTGTCCATGGAGACCCTACCTGCACCCAAAGGGCTATGAATACACCTCTCCCACCCATCCAAAAACTTGAGTAGATGTACTCTCCTGTCCCCACCACCACCAGCCCCATTCATCTTCCCCTCAGTCTTGCTCTTCTGGCTGGTTTTCACTCTGACAGATAGTTGGAAGGCTGAAATCTTTTTTTCCTCTTAACTCAGGTTTGTACTACATATGAAATGTTTTGGATCATATTTTTTTCTTTTTCTTTAGAAAGCTGGTAATAATTAATCCTGTACTTGCAACAATGGAAAAATTGATAGAAATTTTAGAATCTTCAAAAACCCAAATAGAGTCTACAGTGTTCTCTCAAATTAATGCAATTGTGACAATAGTGTGTTACATTTAACTTTAAGCAGCAATTTCTTGGGCATGATTCTGGCTAATTAAGAAAATACAGAAGAGTTTAGAAAAATGGGCGGGATCCTACAGTTGTAGGATGGAATTTAAGAACACAGTTCACACATAGACCAAAGGTGCTCTGATACTTGCCTTAGTTTGGGCTCCCCTCGAAGCAGACACTGAGCAAGAATTTAAATAGAATAATTTAAATTTACTAGGGAGGACAAAGAAATACCAGTGGATGTGTGGGCAGGTGAGATAGAAAAAAGAAGGCAGCTAATAATACACATGTTTTCAAGGCAGTAAATCCTGTGACCACTGGATGTTAGTCTTGCTTGGGAACTCTGAGGCCCAGTGTAGAACAAACACCTCCATGTGTGTCTCCTGCGAATGAGGAAATCAGGGTATTTATTCACTCACTCTCACCAGTCATTGGCTGGGGGATGTTCTCAATGGGATTTGTTTCCTTGTACTTCTGACCTCCTGCACTTACAGGTGAGCAGGTAAATTGGGCTTCAGCAGCTGAGGAAGGTCCTGAGGCAGGCCAGGCGTGGTGTCTGATGCCTGTAATCCCAACACTTTGGGAGGCCGAAGCAGGTGGATCAATAGAGATCAGGAGCTCAAGACCAGCCTGGCCAACATGGTGAGACCCCATCTCTACTAAAAATACAAAAATTAGCCAGGCATGGTGGCACACCTGTAATCCCAGCTACTCAGGAAGCTGAGGCAGGAGAATCGCTTGGACCCAGGAAGGCGGAGGTTGCAGTGAGCCAAGATTGTGCCACTGCACTACAACCTGGGGGAAAGAGCTGGACTCCATCTCAAAACAAACAAGCAAACAAAACAAGAAATCCTGAGGCAGAACCCAGTGAGCACTTCAGTGATGAGAATATATGACTGGGCACTCATAGCTACAATGCCGATCACAATTTAAATTTGAAGTTACATGTGTACCCTGGTCTGAATATTTGCATGTCCTCAAAATTCATATGTTGTAATCTAATCACCAATGTGATAGTAATAGAAGGCGGGGTCTTTGGGGAGATAATTAGGTCATGAGGGCAGAACTATTGTGAATGAGATTAGCTTTCTTATAAAATAGGCCCAATGGAGCTTGTTTGCAGCTTCGACCATGGAAGGATACAGCAGGAAGTCAGTGGTCTGCAGCCCAGGAAAGGACCTTCACTAGAGCCTGTCCAATGCCAGCACTCTAATCTTGGGCTTTCAGCCTCCAGAACTATATAAAATAAGTTTCTATCACTTATAGGCCACCTGCTCTATAGTACTATAGTAGCCAAAGCTAATTAAGACCATGTGACTTAACAGACATGTCCTTATTTTTAATGGCAAATGACTATCCAAAGTATAGTTTCAGAAAGCAGCATAGGTTAGTGAGAAAGACATTAAGATATGAACTCAGACAGGCTTGTTTCCAGTTTCTCATGGTGTCTGCCTTGCTTGACTTCTTTGGGCCCTGGTTCCCTTATTCCTTCCGCAGTCATAAGCAATGATCAAATGAGGTTACCAAACCCAGCATGGGGTAAGATGTTTGGTAGGCACTCAGGAAATTGAAATTCATTTTTTATTTTCTTCTCTATACAGAAAGTTTATTTGGCCCCACTTGCTTTCAGAAATTAGTCGAGAGGAAACTAAAAGGAAAAATGGAGTTTGAAGCAATGATTTTTACCTCCCTTGGTTATGATTGTATGGTTGCTACTTCCATCAGCAGTATAGAGAAGATGTGTAGGTGTCTGGAGCTGACATGCAATGACCGTTGTCTCTCACTGCCACTGGTTCTAACTGCCATGGAATAGAAGCCAGTGATTGTGTGGGACTTCCTTTGTTCATTAGTATCTTCTGATTATTGAAATAAAATATATGTTTTTCTACTACTGAAATTTGTTCTAATCAGGTGTCCTCAAATGTGACTTCACACCCATCAAAGCTAGAGAAACTGTTACTTCTGTTTGGCCTTTGCAAATGTTTCTCTCTCTCTCTCTCTCTCTCTCTCTCTCTCTTTTTGAAACAGAGTTTCACTCTGTTACCCAGGTGCTAGAGTGCAGTGGTGCAATCTCCACTCGCTGCAACCTCTGCCTCCTGGGTTCAAGTGATTCTTCAGCCTCAGCCTCCCGAGTAGCTGGAATTACAGGTGCATGCCACCACACCCATCTAATTTTTGTGTATTTACTAGAGACAGGATTTTGCCATCTTGGCCAGGCTGGTCTCAAACTCCTGGTTTTGAGTGATCTGCCCGCCTTGGCCTCCCAAAGTGCTGGGATTGCAGGTATGAGCTGCCACACCCGGCCTGCAAATGTTTCTTAATGGACATTTGTCTTCTTTGTTTCTATGTCACTTGAGAGATCATGAACTCTTAGCCAAAGATACCTTCTATTACTACTACTATTATTGCTACCAATACTAATGAATACTGTGAGAATGACTATCGGATGATGCCTATTACTACTTTACTACTACTACTACTACTGGTGCTGCTACAAAACAGCTACTACTACTATTATATTATTACTACTTAACGCTACCGCTGTTATTGTTGCTGCTATTGTCACTACTACTACTACTACTACTACTACTACTACTACTACTACTACTAGAACCGCTACTGCTGATACTTTTGCTACCACTACCAGTTGCTGTAATGTTGTTAGTACGTTGCCTGCCTGGGAGATCTTGTAAATAGCATATGCAATTGTTTCTGTGCTTAGCATATTTATCTTCATAATGATGTCATGAAGTAGGCGCTCCATTTTACAGGTAAAGATCCTAAGGCTGAGAGATGTAAACTAACTTGTCTACTGCCAAGAGTCACAATCATAATTTGATTTTAGATCTGGTGGACACCCATGCTTAGCTCCTACTTACTACTCTTTATGGTTCTTTTTGAACACTGCCTCCCATATTTCATTTTTTTGCAGAAGGTCAGGCTGCATGAGTGTAACACAGGAGGACTGAGTATAGTGAGACAGATGCTCGTGATGTGATTCCATAAAATTTTATACTCAGTTAACAAAGCAAAATGGGAATAAGAAGACCACACAGCTTAAAGCATGATGTGGGCTATGCATGGTGACTCATGACTGTAATCCTAGCACTTTGGGAGGCCAAGGCAGGCGGATCACAAGGTCAGGAGATTGAGACCATCTTGGCCAGCCCCATCCCTACTGAAAAATACAAAAAATTAGCTGGGCATGGTAGCACACACCTGTAGTCCCAGCTACTTGGGAGGCTGAGGCAGGAGAATCACTTGAACACGGGAGGTGGAGGTTCCAGTGAGCTGAAAGTGCACAACTGCACTCCATTCTGGCCACAGAGTGAGACTTGTCTCAAAAAAAAAAGTCACAATCATAATTTGATTTTAGATCTGCTTGACACCCATGCTTAGCTCCTACCTACTATCTTCTATGGTTCTTTTGGAACACTCCCTCCCATATTTCATTTTTTTGCAGAAGGTCAGGCTGCATGAGTGTAACACAGGAGGACTGAGTATACTAAGACGGATGCTGGTGACGTGATTCCACACAATTTTATACTCAGTTAACAAAGCAGAGGTTGCAGTGAGCTGAGATTGCGCCACTGTACTCCATCCTGGCAACAGAGGAAGACTCCATCTGAAAAAAAAAAAAAAAAAAAAAAAGCATGATAAAGCATGATGTATGCATAACACTGTATTTCCTTGGACAGCTCTCCTAAGCTCTCTGAACCTCAGGTTTCCAGATTTATCATGTTAAAATAATAGTAACACCTCACTTCCAGAGTTGTTCTGAGGATTGGGAAGATGGTCTCTTTGTGAAAGCCGTTTGTAAATAAGCATTTTCAATCATAAGTTTGTTATTACTCTAACAAATTTGGAGGCCGTGTGATGACTAGACAAAAAAGACAAGTAAAGCTAACAAAGAAAAGCAATTAAGGCCGGGCGCGGTGGCTCAAGTCTGTAATCTCAGCACTTTGGGAGGCCGAGACGGACGGATCACGAGGTCAGGAGATCGAGACCATCCTGGCTAACACGGTGAAACCCCGTTTCTACTAAAAATACAAAATAACTAGCCGGGCGAGGTGGCGGGTGCCTGTAGTCCCAGCTGCTCCGGAGGCTGAGGCAGGAGAATGGCGGGAACCCGGGAGGCGGAGCTTGTAGTGAGAGGAGATCCGGCCACTGCACTCCAGCCCGGGCGACAGAGCCAGACTCCGTCTCAAAAAAAAAAAAAAAACAAAAAAAAAGCAATTAAGCAGTAGTTTAAAACCAATTATTTTATTTTATTTTTGCCACTTTGTTTATTGTTCCAAGGCCAATTGTGACATAAAAAATATTTAGGGAAACTGTCATTTGACATTCCTGGTGGTCATGTGTAGAGTGAGGACGACTAAATGAGGCAGAAAAAGTGCTGCATCTTTGTTTCCAATTCCTGGCTTCTCTCATTCCACATTTCACAGGGGTGAGGTTGTCTAGTCTCATCCAATACTCTATTCTACTGGTTTCTTCCTACTCTGGGGAAGGGAATAAGGCTCAGGGGTGGGCTTTGACTCTTTCCTTTCTCCAACCTCCTTGTATTGAAGACTTTTAATGCTTAAGAAAGATCAGGAAGAATAAGAGTCAAAGCTCCTGGTATTTCTCGTGCTTTTCATAACTAATCATGATTCATTGAATGAATGAATAAATAGGTCTTGGGTTTTTCCTTTAAGAAGAGACTTAATTATGTCTTTTTTCCACTATTAAACAACCTTATATTACCTGGTTAAGTGCATATATAGCATCTAAAGAATGTGCAATATAGGCATTTATTTCACGTTCATTTGTTTTTGTTGTTATTTGAGACAGGGTCTCACTCTGTTGCCCAGGCTAGAGTGCAGTGGTGCAATCTTGGTTCACTGCTACCTCCACCCCTCAGATTCAAGCGATTCTCAGGCCTCAGCCTCCCAAGTAGCTGGGATTACAGACGCCCACCACCAAACTCAGTTAATTTACTTTTGTATTTTTAGTAGAGACATGTTTTCTCCATGTTGGCCAAGCTGGTCTTGAACTCCTGGCTTCATGTGATCTGCCTGCCTCAGCCTCCCAAAGTGCTGGAATTACAAGCCTGTGCCATAGTGCCTGGCCTTATTTCAAGTTCAGAGCCTACCCTCTATTACAGAATCTTTGTTGGGACAGGTGAAAGAATGACTCCTGCACTGTCTTCAATTGTCTCAACCCCACCCTTCAATGGCAATGCATCACATGACATGGATTTCGGCGCTGGCCATCTTTTCCCCATAGTCGGTAGACAAAGTATTCCAAAGTATCCTAACTACTCTCTTCCTTTCACTCCATGGCTACTTGGGCCAGTCAGCCACTTTGCTCCTCTTCTCAGAGTCCCGCTTCTGTATGAGCTGTCCGTCATTCTGCTCCACTTTGGATATGGCTCAGTTGGGGTGGGAAATAAGACCTATGGTCATTTTCATCAAGTGTGGGATCCAACCAGAATGCCAAGACTAATCCTCACTGAGCACACTTGCTTTTCCTTTTTGAGTGAAAGGAATAATTTGTTTCTATCTTAGTTATTTGTATTACTTTCTTCACTATTCCTTGAACCTAGGTTTTGTCTTTTTTTTTTTTTTTTTTTTTTTTTTGGTCTTTTTTCTTTTTCTGGATATAGGGTCATGCTCTGTTACCAAGGCTGGGTTGCAATGGTGCCCTCACAGCTCACCGCAGCCTTGACTTCCCAGGCTCAAGCAATCCTCCTACTTCAGTCTCCTGAGTAGCTGGGACTACAGGCATGCGCCACCACATCTAGCTGATTTTTGTATTTTTTGTAGAGATGGTATCTTGAAATGTTGCCCAGGCTGGTTTTGAACTCCTGGCCTCAAGCAATCCTTTCATCTTGGCCTCTCAAAGTGTTGGGATTACATGCTTGAGCCACCATGCCTGGCCCTAGATTTTATCTAATGATAAATGCCTGTTGAAGTTCAAAGAAGTTTAGTAACTAGAACATAGTATTTGAAAATTATTTGCTCAATGAAGAAATAACGGTGTAGATGAAATCTTAGTAGTGAAGGTTCAGGACTTCGGCAATTTCCATAAAGAGGAAGCTTTTCATCCTGGGTTTTCATCCCTCATAATGACTTTATCAACCCAAGTCATTTTAGTAATGTTTGAGTAATTTTGTATTTTGCTGAATTCAAATCATGATTGAATAAAACGAAGAAGCAATTCCAACTTTCCTAACATAGTACAGCTGACCACATTATTCTTAGAACAGATGTAATTTCTGTTAGACATGGTAATGTGTGGCTGTGGGTCATATTTGGAGATTTAAATTTGTTTTTTGATTCCCGTCTACAGAAAGTGATCCATCAATAAATGGAGTTTGGCCACAACCAAAATGTTATTTTTGGAGTTCAGAGGCAGAACCTATACATCCAGGAGTGAATTGACAATGATCTCATCTGACAGATGGATCTAGGGGTATATTATACCAGCCCTGAGATCCTTTTAATACCGTTTTTCTGTGTCATAGAAAGGTAGGCCCTGATCTTTCACCATCCCATTGTGTTCTATGTGTATCCAGTCAGGCAGATATTTAATCATAGAACTAGAATTTTACATTAAATTGTAGGGGCTCTGGCTGTTTTTTTTTTGTTTTGTGTTTTTTTTTAAATCTGAGATGCAACGTGCCTCAGTGTAATTAGGTAAAATCAGATGTGCTAAAGAATGTTTTTACTTTCATGTATGTGTACAAACTATTTGTAGCTTAATTTACAAATATATCATCTTCTTAGCTAAGATATAATTATGTTCTTGGATCTTCTGATAAAAAAAAGTTAAGTCTTTACAGAGAAAGCTGAAAAGATACATAAGCACCTTTAGAATAATGATTAAGAAACAAGACATTTGACAGAATGTTGCTTAAAGGCATTAAAATCACTCCCTTATTCCTGAAGTTTCAGATCTGGGAGATTCCAGTTTTGAAAAGAAGTATATAAACTTGACATCTGAGGGGATGTGTATATGAAAGACCCACAAAAATGTCTATTGAGTTCTTTCTTCTTCATCAGAACTAAGTTCACAGAAGAACAAGCCAAGCTTTGTGTGGGGTCCTGAGATAACCTTCATCATGATTTTACAACTAACAGGCAAAACTGGTCATGTGCTTGTGCAATTTTTCCCAAGTCTGTTTATGTAAATTCGGCCAAACATTCAAATGCTGTCCTCTGTTGCATCACCTTGGTTCTCTTAGCTTCTGCTTCCTGCAAACTAAATAGCCAAGTGTCTTCGTGTGTGCAGCTGCTATGTGATGCTTCGCCTTTCATTCTCAACATTTTACTCACCCAGCTCCCTCATCCCTGAATGATATGCCTACCCCTCTGTTGAGCTGTAAATCACAGATGGAATAGTTAAAAGAACACAAAATGTAACACAAGACACTTGTCTCCCCCGGCTACCAATTTGTCTTGCACTTTATTAGGAGGCACTGGGATGGGAAATGCTCTAAGATATTGCTGAGGTTTGGGGAGTTGCTACAGGATCCTGAAGGGCCTGCCTGCCAAGAAATGGACCAGAGAAATAAGTGCAATTTTATGACTTGGCTCTGCTGAGAATTTAAAGTGGGGGGCCTTTCTGAAAGTTCTGCATATTTCAGCAGGTACGAATTTGGCTTCCAGTTATGAGGAAAATTATGAGATGCTTGGGGTTTTAGCAACCTTCTAGCCAAGGCATGGCTTTCTTAAGTGGTGATTTTCCCAGCTCTGGCTAAATATGATCAATAATGAGAACTCATTATGTCTCAAAACATTCTGAATGAGAATAGCGTGGGCTAGTCTTTGCTAGTAATGATTATAGTAATAATAGAATAATAACTTACATTTATAGGGTGGGTTTTAAAAACATCTGTCAGACCAGTTCTCTAAGCATTTTGCTTTGTGTAAATTATTTGTACACTGAGAAAAGCACTAATAGTATTTCCACTTTACAGAGAAGGAAATAGAAGCTCACTGAAATCGATGTACTTACCTAAGGTCACACAATGTTAGATTTCTGAGCCTAGTCTGTTAACTGTATTCCCCTGCATGAGCCAAACTTCCCCCTATATATTCTCCCATGTGAGCCAAACTTCCCCTTCTTGTCATACTCTCACGTCAGTCCTGTATCTCTGCTCTGGAGCTACATGGCGCTATCCACCTCTTTTTCTACTTGCATCCTGATATGGTCTGAATGTTTGTGTTTTTGTTTCCTCAAAATTGATAGGTTGAAGTCCCAACCCCCAAGGTGATGGTCGTAGGTAGTAGATCCTTTTGGGAGGTCATTAGGTCATAAGGGTAGTGCCTTTATAAAAGAGGCTCCAGAGGGTTGCCCCATTCCCTTCCGCCATGTGAGGACACAGCAAGAAGGCACTGTCTGTGAAACAGGAAACAGGCCCTAACTAGACACGAAATCTGCTGGCACCTTGATTTTGGACTTCCCAGCCTCCAGAGCAGTGGAAAATTAATTTCTGTGTTTATAAGTTACTTTACGGTATTTTGTTACAGCAGCCTGAACAGAGTAAGACACATTTATTCGGAAACATTTATAGAACAGGCCTATGCTGTAACCCCATTACACAGTGTTTAGTTTAACGAATTTGGCTATCCTGTGAAATAGGTATTGATACTTTCATGTTGCATAAAAATAACTTACACTACTTTCTATAATCCCATTCCTGATCAAAGATGACCAGTAGCTCTTTTGATCCAAACTTCAGTTAATCTAAGGGAAGCACTATTCTTGGTGTATTAGCAAATATTAATTTGCAGCTGGGCACAGTGGCTCACGACTGTAATCCCAGCACTTTGGGAGGCAAAGGCAGGCGAATCGCTTGAGATCAGGAGTTCAAGAGCAGCCTGGCCAACATGGCAAAACCCCATCTCTACTAAAAATATAAAAATTAGCTAGGCATGGTGACGCGTCTGTAATCCCAGCTACTTGGGAGGCTGAGGCACAATAATCGCTTGAACCTGGAGGTGATAGTTGCAGTGAGCTGAGATCACACCACTGCCCTTCAGCCAGGGTGACAGAGGAGACTGTCTCAAAAAAAAAGATTCTCATATCCCCGTTTCTTAAACATTGTATTTACTGTCTGGACAACATATGAAAAGACCTTGGCTAATCATCTCAGAGTTGATGGATTACTTTTTTTTAATGCACTTTGTTTCTTATGCATTTGGCACTTAATATGCAAAGATATCCTTTTGCCAGGAACCAGATATGTAAGACATAGGTAACACCTGATTCTTTTCTACGCCATGGTGTATAATATCCTGATGTGTCAAATCAATGTATTTCAAGGAATGCAAATCAGGTTGTCCAGAGGTATCTTGGATTAGGGGGAGCAAAATGAAAATACTGGAGTCTGTTTTCTACCTCTGTCTCCTCTTCATCACTCCTAGAAGTTCATTTTGAGCTTTGCTGCTGAATTGCTCACATTCTGCCAGTTCTCCTCTCTAGCAATGAAGTATCTGTACAAGTTTCAGGTCAGTGTTGAGAGGTAGTAAGTCATTTTTCCTACTGCTTTTCTTGGATTTCCCCAGCAGGCCAAGTGAGAGGAATTTCCCCAGAATGCATAATTTATAGTTCTCTCATAGATGATGGATTTACAGTTTCATAGTGAAAATGGAACACTCATCCCAAAACTGCCATTTGTTTGGCGGTTGCACTTTGGAAAAAAAGATGTGTATGTAAAATCATTTTAAGCTTGTATTTAGCCTACTTTGAGTTTCAGGGATTACAAACTGCTTATATAACAATTATAATATTGAATTAATAAGCTGCTAATATTTTAAATGTTTTGATAAGTCCTTTACTATGTTAAAAAGAAACTATTCAAGCACAGAGAGTCTATTGCTTTTCTTTCCATAGGACATAATAAAAAATATTTCTGAGAATATATTTTGATCTTAAAGTTTAAAAACCTTATGTAGACATTTCAGATTTTCCCCTTCAATGTTTCTTGTCATTAATTGAGTTATGTTTATTTTTCTGTACTCTTCATGAGATCAGGGGATCAATCTAAATATTCCCTAGTATGCCATGAAGCCTACACTTAGTGAGTAATTTATCATCTGATATTCAAATATATTAAGAATAAGTGCATCCCGAATTAAAAAGTTAGCTGTAAACTGAATCTGAATTTCTGTATGTTGGCATTTATTTTTCTATTTATTCCCTACATAAAATGAGAAATATCTCTTAGCAAAATATTGGGAAATCCTTTCCCACCCCACCACCCAGACCTGGTAGGCAGAGCATCCCATAAGGCTGGAAGTGGCTCATCCTGGATAGTCCTAAATTATCTTGTGCCAATGGGGAAAGCAATCTGTATTCCTTCCTTTCTCCTGTCATCCTAAGTGCAGTGATTCTAAGCTAGGGTTTCTCAACCTCAGTGCTATTGACATTATGGGTCAGATGAGTCTTTGTTGCAGGGACTGTCCTATAATTGTAGGAGTTCAGCAGTATTCCTGGCCTCTACCCACTAGATGCCAATAGCACCCTACTCCCCAGTTGTGACAATCAAAATGTCCCCAGATATTGAGAAATGTCCCCACAGATCCAGAATCACCCTCGGTTGAAAACCACTAGTCTACGCTCTTGTTTCTCTCCACCATTTTGAGTTAGTAGGAACAGCATCAAAAATCCTGCTTGTTAGGGTTGCTGGTAAGTTGGCTTCTGTGGTTAGGGTCTGTGTGTCAATGATCTTTCTTGTGCAATTGCTGATCAGAGAAGGCAGTGTGCTATGGTGGAAACAGTACTGTCTTTGGAGTAGGTGTCATCATATTTTAATTACAAAGTCTCCAGAAGCTTTCTTGACCTTTCTGAGACTATATTTCCTTTTCTGTAACTTAGAGATAACAATCACTGTCCTCTGATATGCTTTACTTATAGTCTACTGTAAATTCATAATAAAATAATGTAAGTGAAAGAATTTTGCACACTCTAAGAGATTGTACAAAGGATTCCTTGTTGGACAATATAATGTTAGATTGTTCAAGCAAATTAGATGATGACAATACACTCATTAGTTTGCACAATGTCTCGTCTATTCTGGTAAGGTCATGTAGAAATTGTTCTCAGGCCCAAATTATCCTATAGCTTTGCTGTAACTCAGAAACAAACACGTAGATGTGCGTGCATATGACTTGGTTAACACATAACTTTGATGACTATTTTGAAAATTGGGGAGAAACATTATTGGCAAAGCCTGAATTTGATGACTCTAGCAATACCTGAAGAGGTCCACGTAAGGAGTCTGCACCCAGGTGAGCTCCCACAATTGGAACGTGCACCAGCAATGTGACACAGAAGTTCTGGGTAAGCTCTTTGTGGACCTCCATTAGGTCATTTATAGATAAAGTCATTAATGACTTGATTTGGTTATTTTTTATTACAATGACCAGCTTTTGAAAAGCTTTAGAAGAGATATTACTTCCATTTGCTAAGTTAGGGAACAGATGCTTGGAGAAGCCAAATGTCATGCAACCTGGATTTAGCAGGAACACCTGGGACTTGCTACCAAGACTTCTTACTCCAATGTTGGTCTCTACCCCTGTCCTTTAAAAGGGTTAAAGGGCCATCCTGGCTAACACGGTGAAACCCTGTCTCTACTAAAAATACAAAAAATTAGCCGGGCGTGGTGGTGGGCACCTGTAGTCCCAGCTACTCAGGAGGATGAGGCAGGAGAATGGCGTGAACCTGGGAGGCGGAGCTTGCAATGAGCTGAGATTGCACCACTGCACTTTAGCTTGGGCAGCAGAGCGAGACCCCCCACCAAAAAAAAAAAAAAAAAAAAAAAAGAATTAAAGGGAAATAGCCTTGATTTTTTTCATTCCTAGGTTCATTTAAAATTGATGGAAAACTTACTAAGAAGGAAAGGCTAACAGTGTGAATCCACAGTTATTATTTCATGTGCCTTTATTGGCTTTATTTCTTGAAATGCCCTTCTTTCTCATATAAACCTACTAAATTCCTACTCATTCTTCCAAGCCAGTCTTGAACATCACCTAAGATAGGTTATTTCCATCTCTCAAGGCCTCTGACTGCTTGTTCCTTTCTCTGACACCCCATGCTGCATTGTGAATTTGAGGGCATTAGGCTCTCTAAAAGACACTTGGCACAGAGTAAAGAGTCAACAAATAGAAGCATGGAAGGGTTCATGAATATAGAGAAGGAGCTCAATAAATTTTATTCAATTAATTTGATTAAAGTAAATGGGTTGAAGCTAATTGATGGCTGGATACACCAACTAACTTTGATAGAATTTAAGAAGCTGGCTCAGAGAAGCCATGTAATTTTAACGTTCTTGTGCCTTTAAGAGAACTAGTCAGCTCAACCCAAAGCAACAAGGATGCTAATTAACTCTGATCAGAGAATTTATTTTCAGTACTTTGTAGAGGGATAGAGAATTGTAATGTTTGTAGTGAACAAATTACTTATCTCTTTGAGGCATTCCCACTTGGCCAAGAGCTCTTTGATCATGGGGACATAAACACATAGGCGATCATGTATTAGTTTTACATATGAAAGCCTTGAGTTCCTTTAATCCTTATGGGACAGCAAGATTTATCAGTGGAAAACAGATCTGAACTCTCCTGACCTCACCTTGACACAGAAATCCTTAATTCGAGTATAACGACAGGCTGGAAAGAGCAAATGCTTTTAACTAACATCAACACACTCTGGCACTCTTTGTAATTAATCAGGGCAGAAAATTTGCAGACAAGAGAGTACCATAGGCTGCTGCAAGTCATATTCCTGTCTAATCAGCAATAGCACGCACTGTTTCTTCACTCCACTTGGCGTTTCAAAAGGACCATCATTTGAAAATGACAACTGCTATTGTTGGGAATCATTGGAAACTTGGTCAGCCTTTGAAGACCCAGTGTTTATTGTTGCAGGCAAGGAATGGTAATGTGCTTTGGTTTCAATTAGTTATCCCAAATAATTCCCCCCTAGAAACCACTAAATCCAGCCCTCTTACTGTGACAAAGCCTGTCTCTATTAAATCTATGTATTATTTTATAACAGGGGAGTGTAAAATCATGAAACAAATGGTGGTTGAGAATATAAATCAATATAAGTGTAAGATTTGGAGGGCAAAAGTGAATTATTTTATGAGTGCAGTGCGTAAAGGAGGTGACTTCACATTCCCAGCACGTGAGATGACAGTCCCCACTGTAGTGAGAAGCAGCCAGGCTACTGCCAGAATTGTGTCTAGGTACTTTCATATTTTTATATACAAGTATGAGTTGGTAAACACATTAAAAGTGACAAAGTGATTAGCATTTTAATATGAATTGGAGCCTTTGAGGGTGATCCTCCTAGTTTTAATTGGAACTTTTATTTTTAAATCTCTTGCATTACACAAAACGGAAAATGTGATGAGGCATGGTAGAAAGATTGAAACTGAAAGGAGCCCATCTGTTGGCGTGGAGAAAGTTATTCAACCACTCTGAGCCTCAGGCTCTTCCTTCGTTAAATGAGGACCCAAGTGCCTGCTCTGTAGGTTTATTTGGGGATTAAATGAAATCGTGACCATGAAGAGTTAGCATATAGTAAGTACTTAATCAACGATAGTGGCTGTTATGTTTTTTATAGCTATGACATGCTCACTTATATAAGCTTCTAGGTCAGAGCTAGGGACTATGAGAATAAAAAGGAGTGCATAGGCCGGAAATACTAGGAAATGGGTATTGTGAAATTAAATGTCTTCTAAAACATTTCTGTAGAAAGTGGTGATATATAAAATACATAACAATTAGTATGACATGGGTACAAGTCAGCATGGATAAAAGCCACACCTCTGGGTTTGGGAATGGGGGCCAGCTGTGCCAACCTTTAATCCTTGGTTGCTGGATCGTGTGGCAATGTTGTTTGGTACATCTAGGGCAGCTAGAGGCCCTATAGGGTCGGGGAAAGTCCTTGGAAGAAATGGCTATTGATTAAGACATTTGAATTCCATCACATTTGGAAGTATTTCAATAGTTAAATAGGAGGACAGCTGTACTAATGCTTCTCAGCCTTGTCTGTAGAGAAACTGATCATGAAAGTACTGCTACCTGGGTGCTTCAGGATCACATGATATGTGCCGTGTATACACAGCTCCATACAGTAGGGCTTGTAAAGGGCAGGGCCAGAGCTCCATTCACCTGGGGACATCTACATAGGACTCTGCTCAGAATGAGGCCAGCCTCAGATTCAGATCTGATTCTGCCATGGTCTGCTTTACTATTAAGTCAAGCTAGACCTTTCCTGGGTGTATGCTTCCTTTATCTGTATGGGATCTTTACAAATCCAGAAACGCAAATGGTTCAGTCTTGTGGCAGCATCACCTTCAGGAATCACAGTTTATTACTCACAGATACTACTGGCATTGACTGAAAGACATTGAAGAGAAGTCAAATATGCAGTCTGCATTTATATTTAGTTCTCCTGCTTCTTTTTCCAATCACTTTCCTCCTATATTTTGGCATCTTTCTCTGAGCAGAGGCTTGATGGTGTGCTTGTGTGCACTGTGTGAGTGTTTACCCACACACGAATGCATGTGCTATAGGGAAGAACCCTCCTCAACCCTAAGTATATTCAACATTAAAAAAAAAATTTTGTCTCTTTCCTTTGAGTACTTTATTATTTAACTCAAATGAACCTTCAATGAGCAAGAAAAAAAATACTAGACTGACAATCAAAAACGTTTTGGCTAGTTGGGTGGAAAAGAAAGACTAGGCACCTATATGAAAAAAAAAATACATGGTTTATTACATATAAAATAAATGATTTGGGTTTAGTAACCACTTAGATGTCTTTCAGACCTAACCCTAAGTCAGCATATCATCCAGATTCTTAAAAATATAATTGAATAAAATAAATGGAGAGATATAATATGTTCATGGATTCAAAAATTCAGTATTGAGAATCTCCCCGATTGAATCTCCCCAAATTGATCTCTAGATTCAATGCAATTGCAATCAAAATCCCGACAGGAATTTTTTCTGTAAGTTCCAGGATACATGTACAGGTTTATTACATAGGAAACATGTCCCATGGTGGCTCGCTGCACCTATCAACACATCACCTCGGTATTAAGCCTAGCATGCTTTAGTTATTTTTCCTGATGCTCTCCCTCCCCCTGCTCTCCCTCCACCTTGCAGGCCCCAGAGTTTGTTGTTCCTCTCCCTATGTCCATGTGTTCTCATTGTTCAGCTCCCACTTATAAGTGAGAATATGCGGTGTTTGGTTTTCTGTTCCTGGATTAGTTTGTTGAGGATGATGGCTTCCAGCTCCATCCATGTCCCTGCAAAGGACATGATCCTGTTCCTTTTTATGGTTGCATAGTAATCCATGGAGCATATGTACCACATTTTCTTTACCCAGTCTATCATTGATGGGCGTTTGGGTGGATTCCATGTCTTTGCTATTGTGAATAGTGTTGCAGTGAACATATGCGTGCATGTATCTATAACAGAATGATTTATATTCCTTTGGGACTATACCCAGTAATGGGATTGCTGGGTCAAGTGGTATTTCTGGTTCTAGGTCTTTGAGGAAGCTCCACACTGTCTTCTACAATGGTTGAACTAACTGACATTCCCACCAACAGTATAAAAGTATTCCTAGTTCTTGGCAACTTCACCAGCATCTGTTGTTTCTTGACTTTTTAATAATCAATCACCATTCTGACTGGCACGAGAGAGTATCTCATTTTGGTTTTGATTCCCAGCAGGAATTTTTTTGGAGAAATTGACAAGTCACCTTTATAATTTTATGGTACAGAAATATAAAATAACCATAACAGTCAAAGCAATTTCATAAAAGAACAAAGTTGAATGATATGCATTATATAATTTCAAGAACTACTAAAAATCTATAGGGATCAAGACAATGTGGTATTAACATAAGCATAGATGTATATGGATTAATTAAATAGAATGCTGAATCCAGAAATAGACCCACACAAGGGAAGTAGGGTAACTCAATGGAGAAAGATATTCTTTGCAAAAAAATAATGGAAAGTATAACATTTGTTGTATGTCAAAATGAAATTTAAAAAACTTTGATCCTGACCTCATAGCATATACAAAAATTAATTAGAATTGTAAACTTAAAGGTAAAACCTCAAGCTAGAAGATAGAACATAGAAAATCTCTGTGACTGGGTGTAAGCTAAGATTTATTACATATGGGATAACAATCAGAACCCATAACATCTTTTAAAAGATTCATTGAACTTTATCAGAATTTAAAATGTTTTGTTTTTAAAAGGCACCATTCAGATAATAAAATGCATTAAGCCACAGACTTGGAAAACGTAATGTGTGTATCTGTTGAAGAACTAAAGACTAGACTATTTAGAAACTCTTACAACTCAATGAGAAGATGAATAACCTAATTTTTAAAAAGGGCAAAATACATGAACTAACACTTCAGAAAAGAAGATATGTGAATGGTTAATGAGCATATGAAAAGATGTCCAATATTACTGGTTGTCAGGAAAATGCAAACTAAAACCTAAATGAGACATGACAACCCTCCCACTGAATGTGTGATATTAAAAAGACTGAGAATGGCCAGGAGTGGTGGCTTATGCCTGTAATCCCAGCATTTTGGGAGGCCGAGGCGGGTGGATCATGAGGTCAGGAGATCGAGACCATCCTGGCTAACACAGTGAAACCCTATCTCTACTAAAAATACAAAAAAATTAGCCAGGCGTGGTGGTGGGCACCTGTAGTCCCAGCTACTTGGGAGGCTGAGGCAGGAGAATGGCATGAACCCTGGAGGCGGAGCTTGCAGTGAGCCGAGATTGTGCCACTGCACTCCAGCCTGGGCGACAGAGCAAGAATCCGTCTGGAAAAAAAAAAGACCACAAGAAGTGTTGGCAAAGATGTGAAGCCACTGGAATACTCATACATTACCGAAGGAAGTATAAAATACCACAACCAATTTTTAAAACTGTTTAGCAGCTTCTTAAAAAGTTAATCATGCACTTAAACAACCCAGCAGTTCTACTGCTAGATCCTTACCCAAGAGAGATAAAAGCAAATGTTCACACAAAGACTTGTACCTTAATGTTCATAGTAGCTTTATTTGTATTGGCCCCAAAGTGGAAACAATTCATCAACAGAAGAATGAGTAAGCTCATACGATGGAATACTATTCAGAGAAAAATACAGGAATGAAATACTGAGAAATGTTACAACATGAACAGAGCTCAGAAACATTGTGCTAAGCGGAAGAAGCCTGATGAAAATAGCTATGTATTGTACAATTTCATTTATGTAAAGTGTACAGAAAAAGACAAGTTTATAGATAGTGAAATCAAATTAGTTGATAGCCTGAAGCTGGGGGTTAAAAGGTGACATTAAAGGGGAATGAGGGAAGATTTTAGAGTGACAAAAATATTCTGTATCATGATTATAGTGATGCTGACCTAGATGAATAACTCACCAAACTCTGCTTTATTTATTCTATTTTATTATTTTTTTTTTTGGAGCAGGGTCTCCCTTTGTTGGCCAGGCTGGAGTTCAGTGGCGCGATGATGGCTCACTGCAGTCTCCACCTCCCAAGCTCAAGAGATCCTCCCACTTCAGCCTCTTGAGTAGCTGGGACCACAGTTGCACACCACAACACCCAGCTAATTTTCTGTACAGATGAGGTCTCACTATATTGCCCAGGCTTGTCTCAAACTCCTGGGTTCAAGTGACCCTCCTGCCTTGGCCTTCCAAAGTGCTGGGATAACAGGTGTGAGCTGCTGCGCCCAGCCTCTGCTTTTTATTATATGTAATTATATTTCATAAAATTGATCTAAACATTTGAAAAAATAGTGAATGTAGAACACAAAACAACGCTGTATGCTGTTAAATGAACCAATGCGTATGTTACTTAGCAAGTGCCTATAATATAACGGGCTCTCATTCCTTTTTTGTGATATATATATATATCTATATCATATATATGTATATTTCAGGTCCTTAAATATTTTCCTATCCAAATAATGGGCTCTCAACAGTTTTGTTCTTCCCTTCTTATTTTTGCCTTCCTCTTTCCTTTCTACCTCCCTCTTCTCTGTCTCTTTTCCTTTCTTCTTCCATTCTGTCTATACTGTTTTCTTCTCGAAAATTCTATAAATGCCGGGCGTGGTGGCTCAAGCCTGTAATCTTAGCACTTTGGGAAACCGAGACGAGCGGATCACGAGGTCAGGAGATCGAGACCATCCTGGCTAACACGGTGAAACTCCGTCTCTACTAAAAAATACAAAAAAAAAAACTAGCCGGGCGAGGTGGCAGGCGCCTGTAGTCCCAGCTACTCGGGAGGCTGAGGCAGGAGAATGGCGTGAACCCAGGAGGCAGAGCTTGCAGTGAGCTGAGATCCGACCACTGCACCCCAGCCTGGGCGACAGAGCCAGACTCCGTCTCAAAAAAAAAAAAAAAGAAAATTCGATATTATTTTCTGCTTGACAACTGAATGCTACTAATCTTTGCTAAGGTGTTAATGGCCAGCAGTGTGTCAATGTGTGGCTGCTCTCAGGAGTCTTTTGATGAAGGACTCTTGAGAGGGTCTCTCCATGGCCTTTGTGAGGGATTGGTCCCTAGGGATAGAACTTTTGTCTATACAATAGACTTTGAAAGAAAGCTGGTATTAATTAGTCCAGTGTATTCTTGGCTGGGGAAATGTTGTAACCATTTATTTAGTAGAAAAACAAACATAAATCTTCGGATAGGCACTGTGTATTAATCAGACAAGTGGAATTTCAAGCTTTATTTCTCATGTTTAGTCTCTATTGCTACACAAGGCAGGGTAGCATTTGTGCAAAGAACGTCACCTTTTAAGTCCCGCAGACCTAAGTTTTAATAATAACACCACTTGTTAGCTATGTGACAGAGAGCTCCTAACCTTAAATTCTTACTACAGTCTGATGTTTGGAAATAAGGCATTGAAGAGAGATACGGGCTAAACTAAAGGAAGTTTCCACTCTGAGATAAACACAGAGGTTTTCAACCTCCTGGGTAAAACTAGAAACTATTGTTCGGGGCTCTAATTAATTGGGGAACATGTGCTCTTCTAATGAAATAGTATCTGGAATCTGCTTTTATTTTTATTTCCTATTTTATTCTTTAGTAGGCATAGGAATGCAAACACAATCAAAAGTGAATTATAGGTTAGGTAATTGTCTGGTTAGTTAGCTTGGGCTTTAGTTACCTGAGCCGATGGCTGGAAGGAAAATTCAGAATATACATTAAAACTTCTTAAACATTGCATTCATAAAGCATCACCTTGTTATCCTAAAGGCATCTTAACATATACTATTTTGTTTTTCGCAAAGGCCCAGTGAGGAAGGTGTCTAATGATATCATCCATCTGTGTTTTAAGGGCAAAGGAACAGAATTCTAGGTATGTGAAGTGGTTATTCAAGATTCTTAGCTGGTTAGTGAGAAAGGATAGCCTAGAATTATCATCTTCAATATGGTGCTTTATTACAGAATAATACTATTCATCCCTGCCAAAATGTGCCTTTTAGTATCATCTCTCATTTTAGTCTTTGTAGTCATCATATGTGGCCCTTTCAGTGGTGGTGTCTTTTATAAACCCAAGTCATGTGATAAATGTCAGATCCTTTTAGCTTCCAAATGCAGAAATATCTTTGTGGAGGGTGTATATCAGGACTTCATGGAGGCAGTCTGATTTACTGAAAATCACTTGGGGTTTAGGAATAGACAGCCCTGGGCCAACAGACATCTCTGTTACGATGCTCTTTATTTGGATTATTTTTTGCATGGTTTTTATCACCACCAAGTCTCAGTGTCCTCGTTATTTATAATGAGTTCCTATGAGAAATGAAATGACATATGCACAGCTCCTGGTTTGTAATAGTCACCAACAAATGATGATTCACCCTTTCTTCTTCCTTTCCTGTTCCATTTTGGCCAGTCTTCATGTTACAAGGAAAGAAATAGTCAATAGAAGGTATGATGAAGTCAGCAGAGGAACCAGAAGGAAAACAAAGACGTACTCCTGCCTTCTCTTCTGGTATTTTGCAAGAGATCTTTGCAGTTTCTGATGGCTCATTTTTGGCCACTGTTGATAATTTTGAGGAATTTCTTTACACTCAAAAATGTCTTTTAATTCTCAAAGCAGAGGCTGAGGCAAAATGAGGCAACCGGTTTATTTTCAATTCTTCATCAAAATGCAGTCTTTGTTCATCCTTGCTTTGTCTGCAGAAACTCTTATTCTTCTGTTCCTATAAACATCAACATTTAGCTACTGAATTCTTTCCAGGGAAGGCCTATCAAAATTCCCGAAGGGTCAGGGATGTAAGTGTTAGTTATCTTATGTGCTTGAAGGAGCTTTAGAGATTATATAGCATAATCCTTTCATTTCACAGATGAAGAAACTGCCGCTTGAGAAGGGGAAATGTCTCGTCCAAGTTTACCCAGGGAAAATCCCAGGGTAACCTTTCAGTTCCCCTGAAGCTTCTCCTATAGACATAGCCATTTTGACACATTAATGAGGAATGAAAATCCCAGAGGTGATCTTGTTGACATAATTGCACAAGCCTTCTAAGTAACTTTGTCAAAATGGGAACTTCTCCATAAGAAACAAAACTATTTAGTAGAAGTTGTTTAGAGGTAGGAGCTTTACTTACTTCAGAGAGTGATTTCTATGCACAGTTAATTTGCTTAGGAAGCTCTTTGTTTGTAGAAGAATGACCATGGATGGTCTTCCAGGGGTCTGTGACCCCCTGAAATTCCAAACTTCCTGTGTGTTTTCAAATGAGAGGGCTGGGTACGTGTTAGAGCCCCCAGACTCAGCCAAACATAACCTCCCTTTAAAGAGTGTCCTGCATAATAACAAAGGAATGATTCCTTGACTATCTTTTTTTTTTTTTAATTGGAGAAACTTCTAGACTTTTTTAAAAATTAGACTGGCTTATACCCACTTTATTGTGTGTGGTGATTGGTAGAGACTGGGAACACACAGTGGAAACTCGAACAATCCATCTTTTCCTCTGAAGCTTGGTTAGTCAGGATCCCAGAATAGGAGGAAGCTTAGAAAGGTATTGAAAACCGAATGTCACATGTTGTCACTCTTAAGTGGGAGTCAAACAATGAGAACACATGGACACAGGGAGGAGAACAACACACACTGGGGCCTATCAGGGAGGTGGGGAGGGAGAGCATCAGGGCAAGTAGCTAATGCATGCAGGGTTTAAAACCTAAATGACAGATTGATGGGTGCAGCAAACCACCATGGCATGTGTATACCTATGTAACAAACCTGCACGTTCTGCATATGTATCGTAGAACTTAAAATAAAATTAAAAAAAAAAAAAAGGTGAACTCAGGGAAATGCCATTGAATTTCCAGTTTTTCATTGTGGATTTAAGTGCAAAGTATAGGTCAGAGACTTTGGCCTTAGAACTTGAAGGGGAAGGCTGATGTTGCATCTTAATATAAATACTTGAGCATTAACATATGATATCCTAGTATTTCTTAATTCGTGCATTAAATCAAATCAGTATAAAATTACTCAATTTCACAGCTGCTTCTTGTCTATCAGTATGGTTATGGATCAGGAGGCACAGAACAACTCAAATATTTCTAAAAGGAAAAGAGGTTACCATTTATTGACACACTTAGCTTGGCGTAACTAGGGAGAAGGCAGAGAGACACTGTGTAAATTAGCAGCTTCTTTAGCCCTTCTTTAAGGATCTGAGTTTATTTAGCTTTCCTAATACTCAAATTCATTTCTTAGAAGAGAAGAGAGGATTCTAGTAGATCCTTCTGACCTCACTGTTATCACAGCACCTTTGTCCCTAACAGCCAGTGACATGTCAGTTCCAAGCCCTCCGCCTCCCTGATACCACCCCAGGGCTGCGTGACAAAACCATTCCCACCCCTGCTTCTCTTTTTTTTGTTAAGGGAGTGTTTCAAGGGCATTGTTATATTACAAATGATTTGTTATCTTTGTGGTAACTTAAAAACCTTACACTTGAGTAATATATAACTTGTGTGTGTGCGTGTCTGTGTGCATCTGTGTGTGCGTGTCTGTGTGTGTGTGGATGTGTGTGTATCTGGTGTGTTTCTGTGTGTGTCTGTGTGTCTGTGAGTGTGTGTTTGTGTGTGTGTCTCTGTGTGTGTGTGTTTGTTATACGGGCTTGACTTCCAGATGTGTTATCTCCTGCCCTAGGACAACCTTTTTCCCAACTTACCCTAATCTTTTCAAAATAAGAACGAATGCAGCATACTATGGTTAATAATGAATCCACAGGTATTTTGGACACCTGATATTTTTATCCGTGGTGATTGGAGCTGTGAATAATTAATAGGGATAGACACTACATTTTTTATGCTACTGTAGGGAATACAATTTCACTTCCTGTCTCCCACTGTTTGCCAAATACCCAACATGAACAGAGTGCCAGGAGTTGGAGAAAAAATTCCACAGGTCTTCCCTTCAACCCAGTGGCCATTCTATATAGATATTTTATAATAGAATGGCCAGACTGGATCATTTTGGTTTCTCAAGTCTGAAACGTAATGAACATTTCTCACTTGAAATGTTTAAAATGTGAGGGAAAGGGCAGCCTGCCTGCTGGTCATGATGAGAAACTGTACTGTGTGGGAGGTACCATGGAGGAGCCGTCCCGCTCGGGAAGCAGTGGCCTCTGAGGGCCTGCCAAGACCAGCAGAGATCTGGCCTCATAAATCTAGGCTTTGAGTCATCCTAGTAGCATGGCCCTGCCTCCCAGACTGTATGCCCATTCTCCATCCCTTCTCAGCCTGTCAGGAGCCCCGGCCTTTGCTGTGTTGGCTGAACTGGGTGTCTGTTTTCATGCAGGCTTCTGGAAAAAACCTGGTAGCTTGTGGCTTGTTATGAGTCCTCTATAAAATGCTGCTCATTTGTTAATTTTTCTTCATTAGGTCCTTGGCCAAAGGATGTGCTAACACATGGATCAATGCTACCATGAGAGCATTTCCACTTGCCAAAGTGTGGAATGTCAATTCTACAGCTGCAACCTTCACAAAGAAATGGAGTCCTTTATGTCCCAATAAAGCACTGGAGAGTAATTCTAGGGGTAGATGTGCAAAGTAGGTCATAGGAGAGAGTTGCAGCACCTAAGCCCCTTGACCCAAGGGATGAGCTCTAAGCACCGTGACAGGCACACTCCTTGGCTGGCTGGCCCTGGCTGACCTCCCCTCTCATCTCTCATTTCTCCTACTCCTACTATGTTCTTTCTCAGTACTAGGACTTCATGCCTGTGTTACCGCTGTCGGGACCATCTTGTCTTCTGGATACTCTTGGCTACCTCCATGTTGTTCTTTATGATCCTCTTTGCATCTTTTCTGCTAGCAAGCCTACCTGCCCGCCCATCTATCCATCCATCCTTCCTTCCTTCCTTCCTTCCTTCCTTCCTTCCTTCCTTCCTTCC
>NC_045450.1:62153213-62204880 GCF_002776525.5 Piliocolobus tephrosceles | reverse complement strand
CTTCCTTCCTTCCTTCCTTCCTTCCTTCCTTCCTTCCTTCCTTCCTTTCTTTCTTCCTTCCTTCCTTCCTTCCTTCCTTCCTCTCTCTCTTTCTCTGTGTCTCTCTCCCCTTCTTTCCTTCTTCCCTCCCCTCCCTTCCCTTTCCCTTCCCTTTGTTTCGAGACAGGGTCTCACTCTGTCGCACAGGCTGGAGTGCAGTAGTGCGTGATCTCGGCTCACTGCAACCTCCACACCCCAACTTCAAGTGATTCTCCTGTCCCAGTCTCCCAAGTAACTGGAATTACAGGTGTGTGCCACCATGCCTGGCTAATTTTTGTATTTTTAGTAGAGATGGAGTTTCACCATGTTGGTCAGGCTGGTCTCGAACTCCTGACCTCAAGTTATCCACTCACCTTGGACTCCCAAAGTGCTGGGATTACAGGCATGAGCCACTGTGCCCCCAGCCCTGGCAACTTTGTAGAATCTTCCAGATGGGGATAAATATTCCTCCTCTGTGCTTTCATAGCCTCTTGGTTTTACCCCTTTATAAAATGTATTCATAACTCTTAAGGCAATTGATTATTTTCCTTGTAAACTGAATGAAAGAGAATCTGTTTTCAGAAAGCACCTGTTGGATACATGCAGAAGTAAGATAAGAGTCTAGAAAATATCTTGGGATGTTGAGTCAGAGTTTGAACCCTACTTTCTAGCTGAGTGATCTTTGGGACATTACTTAATGTCTCTAAATCTACTTTCTCATTTTTTAAAATGATGACAGTGCCGCCTTATTTGTAGGAATGTTGTAAAGTTTAAAAGGAGATAATGGGCAAAACATACCTGATAGATGTTATTCATAAATATTGAAGACCTATTTACATGGAAGAGGAAGCAGCAATTTTAAAGAGAGTAACTTGTTCTTGACAGAGATAAAGAAAACACAGTCCTCAAATGTGGACATTATGAAAGCTAATCAAAGGTGTCACAAAAATAAGGTCCACTTGTTGAGCACCTACTGAAGGCCTGCAAATGATAAACTTTATATACATAGTCTCACTAATTCTCACAGTTATCTTGCAAGATAGAAATTGCCATCTTCATTCTATACCTAAGGAAACAGTCTCATGAAGAGTGTGCAACTGTCCCAAGGCTACAAAAGTTGCAGACTAAGACTTTGAGTTTATGTTTGTTTAGCTTACTGTGTCACAACTGGGTGGTTTTTACCTACAGAAAATCCTACAGGAAAGAAATAGCCAGCCCCAAATTTTGATAATGCTGAGGTGAACAAACCTGGTCTAGTATTTTTGCTTCAAAGTTTCCCTTTTTCATCTTAAAGATAATGTGTTCCATTAATGTGGTTTTGATGATATGGAGTCATGTAAGAGGCAAGTGACATTTCAGAAAAGCCTTGTGCTAGCATACTCAAATAACTCAGTTCCCTATACAAAGTGATAGAAATGGCCACATAGACATTTATGCACTGAACAACCCACTTAGAACTTTGACCTGCCCGTGGTTCAAAAACTTCACAACCACAAATCTTAGAAATGAGAGGAATATGGAGGGTTGGGAGCAGAAAGAATGCAGAGGTCACACCCTAGATGAGTTCTCACACTGCTATAACTAACTACCTGAGATGGAGTAATTTGTGAAGAATAGAGGTTTAATTGACTCACAGTTCCACAGGAAGCATGACTGGGAGGCTTCAGGAAACTTACAATCATGGCAGAAGGGGAAGGGGAAACAAGCATCTTCTTCACATGGCAGCAGGAGAGAGAGCGCACACTAGGAGGAAGTGTCACGCATTTTTAAACTATCAGATCTTGTGAAAAGTCACTACTATGAGAGCAGCAAGGGGGAAATCTGCCCCTATGATCCAATCACCTCCCACCAGGTCCCTCTTCCAATCTGACATGAGATTTGGGTGGGGACACAAATCCAAACCATATCACAACCCTTGCTCGACTTCCTTGGGAAATGGAGCTGATCTCCCAAGATATATTTTCTACATCTATAAAATGGGAATATTAAAGACTGCCTCAAAGAATTGAGTCAGGATTATGTGAAACCATGTAGGATGATGTTTTGGTGAAGGATGTGGCACCTCCTGATATTCAATGTTATCCTCCAAAGAAACCTCTTGGAATGTGGTTGTTTGTTTCATCCTCTGCATGTAAGCAGCAGAAACTTTTTCTTAAACCCAAGGGTTGACTGTCAAGCCCGTGCTTTTCTGCCTCCCCTTTCTACCTTCCCAGCATTCACTTCTGGCTGATGGAATTTGTACCTCTGGAATTCAAATGCCAATCTTCACCCCCCTACTACTCCTCAACAGAATGGTGACAAGTGGTGCTTCACACAGGTAGTATCCCTCAGGTTATTTTCCCACTTACACCTCTCACCACCCTTCTTCCTGCTGCTGAGTAGAAATGTTACTGTTCACAATGAAGCAGCAGGAGACTCCCTGAGCAAGAAAGGACACTAAGGACATTTGGTCCCTTCCAATGGTCTGGTTTTGCCTATTAGGTATTCCATTGAATTTGCTCTGTTTTCACATATTAGGTATTCAGTTAAGCAAAATCCCACTTTTCTAACCCCTCTCACATGTCAAAGCCTTTGTTAAGTACTTTATATGCCTTATTTTATCATGGCGCTCAAGAAGACTTCAACAAATATTTGTTAACTGAATAAAGCGTGAAATAGTCTTACGAAAGAAGAATCACACATTCTTAAGATACCAAGTCTCAGAGAAGCCAAGTAACATGCTGAGAGTCACACAGGAACTGTGGGGAAGACCAGCAATAGGACCCCAGTTGTCTGATTTCAAAGCCCACATTGTGTGTGTGTGTGTGTGTTTGTGTGTGAAAGAGAGAGAGAGAGATAGGGTTTCACTCCATTGCCCAGGGTGTATTGCAGTGGTGCAATCTTGGCTCACCGCAGCCTCTGCTTCCTGTTTTCAAGCAATTCTCCTGCCTCCGCCTACCGAGTAGCTGGGATTATAGGCATGCGCCACCATGCCTGTCTAATTTTTGTAGTTTTTGGTAGAGACGGGATTTCACCATGTTGGTCAGGCTGGTCTGGAACAGCTGACCTCAAGTGACCTGCCCATCTCGGTGTCCCAACGTGATGAGATTACAGGCGTGAGCCACTGCACCTGGCCCAAAGCCCACATTCCTAACCACGACAAAATACTAACATACAATAAAAGAAATGTCATGTCTGCACCAGGACCTGTTGATGTTAAGGGTCATTCTAGAGTGTTTGCTGTATGCACATCCCGTTTTTTTTTTTTTTTTGATTTATGAAAAATGTCTCCTTCATCCCCGTATGCGACAGGTATTTATTAAACTTCTTTGTTCCAGGTAATGTGTTGGTCCATACAAGAGTAAAAAAAAACAGACTAAAACTCCTGCTCGTGTACAGTTTACATGCCAGTGAGATGGGAGGTGATGATCCTTAGACAAATAAACAAATTATAATAGATGAATATTGGGCGTTACCAAGGAGATGAGTGGGCTAGCCAGGTAGAGATTAAAGCAATTTAGGGGAAGGCCTCATGGAGGAGACAATATTTTTAAAATGACCGTGAAGAACAAGAAGTCAGCTGTGCAAAAGGCCTGAGAAGTATATCCCAGGCTGAAGGAGCAACGTGTACAAAAGCCTTAAAGCCAGAAAGGCCTGGTATGCCTGAAGTGTAGAGGGCAAAAGAGAGAGTAAAAATGCGCGAAGATGGCGTTATTCGGACTTTTTTCTTTCTGAGTCAGAGTCTTGCTCTGTCATTCAGACTGGAGTGCAGTGGCACAATCTTAACTCACTGCAACCTCTGCCTTCCAGGTTCACGTGCTTCTCCTGCCTCAGCCTCCCAAATAGCTGGAATTAGAGGTGCCCCCCACCACATCTGGCTAATTTTTGTATTTATTTATTTATTTTTAAAATTTTTTTTTAGTAAAAATGAGGTTTCACCATGTTGATCAGACTGGTCTTGAATTCCTGACCTCAGACCTGAAGTGATCTGCTCACCTTGGCCTCCCGAATTGCTGGGATTACAGGTGTGAGCCACCACACCCAACCTCTGATTTTTTTTTAACCATAATAGATGAAAGACAACTACATGAAATAAATAAACTTGGACACTTTATTAATAATAACTGTTGTGGTTCAAGTAGTACTCAAGCCCTTACCCTTGGCACTTGTGAATGTGAACTTATTTGGAAATAAGGTCTTTGCAGAAGTACTTGAGAAGTAAGTTGAGGTCATATTGGAGTAGAGTGGGCCCTGATTCCAATATGACTTGTGTCCTGGTAGAAGAAACACATCTCTGTGTCTATCTGATAGACACACACGGAGAGGAGAATGCCACGTGAAGACAGGGACACAGGGGGATGACAGCCGTGTGATGGAAGCGGAGACTGGAATTTTGCAGCTGAAAGTCAAGGAACACCAAAGATTTCCTTTGGTGTTCCCTGCTAGAAGATGCTAGGAGAGAGAGGATCGTTCTGCCAGCACCTTAGGCTTTAGACTTTTAGCCTCTAGAAATGTGAGGGAATATATTTCTGTGTTTAAAGCCACCCAGTTTGTTGTAGTTGTTAGGACAGTCTTAGAAAAGTAATACAGTAACTCATTAGTGATAATATGTCTCTCAACTGATCACAATCTATCCGCCTTCCCAGAAGGGGTCCATAGAGATTCCTCCCTGAAATGGACTTTGTCAGAGGGCAAGACACCTTGGAAATTGACAGTCCCACTGTCCTAGCAGCTACATAAGCATGGACAGGCTCATATTTGCAGCCTGGCCTCCATCCTGACTGTAGCATGAACTGAGGAATTGGTTATATCTCTTGGCTGAGCAAAAGGCATTCTCACTTCCTAAACTTATGGGCGTCTTGTCTTCCTTCGTTCCAAAAGAATGAGGGACCTGGGTCACTCCCAGGTCCTTGTAGCTCCTGCAATTGCAAAAAGGAAAAAAAATGGGGTTATGCAGACTGCACCCTCTCTGTGGGGAGGTTTGGATTACCCCAACATGGACTTCAGATGATTTGAGAAAAAAATAAAGTTTCGTTTGCCCTGAAGTAGTTCTTTGCTTGAACAAGTGTTCCTCATTAACCAAACAAGGGTGTTGGGTTTTTTTATTTTTTATTTTCACCCTGAGTGGCAATTACCTTTTCTTACTAGCACAAAATTCTCTATCTAAAAAAATGTTTCAAATAATTGAAAGGAAATATATTCCAAGGATAGTGATGAATTTCTGAGTGGCAGGAGGAAGACGGAGTCTCACGGGGTGGTGACAACGAGCATGGATTTGGATGGACGTGTGTCCCAGCTCTGTAACCAGGATGAGCTAGTTCCCTTTCTGAGAGCAGTGGTTCCTTGTTTGAGGAGTTACTGTTGATATGCAATGAAATAATACATAAGACTCTCAGAAGTGTCTGTCATTCTTAAGTCAGATGTTATTAACTCTAGCTCAGTGCCCTCGTTGTATAGATACATGGCGGCCCAGGGAATGATGGTGTTGATTCAGGACCAGGACCTGGTGAGAATGACTTGCTACCTGTCCAAGACATTTCCTAGGTTTCATTGCCTAAGGATGTGCAAGGTGCCCGAGAGCTCTCTGGTGTGCCACAGGAGGGCATGTAGACTTTGTTCCAGGGCCAGAAGACAAATAGGAAGGTATTCATTTGGATCTCTCTGCCCATTTCCTGCTTATCCAGGAAGTTTCCTCTGGTGGGGGTCTGAGATTTTACCCTACTTGCCAGCTAACAGGTGAGTCTCTCAAGCTTTCATGGATGTTGGCAGAAGATGTGAGACTCCTGGGTCAGTGACAAAGGGCTTTATTAATCCCCGTGCAGCAAGTAGCATGCACTTCACATTTGTGTCAGCTGTCCTCACCCGACTCCCACAGGACAATGCATAGCTGTAGGGAGAGTCACAGATGAGGAACCCCAGGCTGGGGAAACCTGAATCTTTACTACGGGACAGTAAGCATGCCTGCCTATGGCTCCAGAGGCAGATACTGTTTCTACCTTCCAAGCCTGTTTGTTATATAGCCTTAAAATCTATGGTGGAAAAAATATAGTCTTTGTACCTGGATGTAGCTGCGTTTGCTGGTACTAAACCTTTGGTCTGCTTCTGATTCATTATGAAACCACGGGCAAGTGACTTACTGTCTCTGTACCTCAATTTTTTTATCTGTGAAATGGAAGTAAGAATGCCTATCTCAGAGGGTGAACTTAAGTTTGCCATGTACAGGCGCTAAAAAAGAATAGCGCCTACATTTCCTAATCTGTTTTGGCATGTGATTGTGTTCTTGCCATGGGTCAGTCAAAAGAGGAGCATAAACATTATTTTGAGTGCCTTTGTCTCCGCGTAGAGGGTACCAGGATAGAGGCCAACTGAGGCTAAGTGACATATTTTGAGCAAAGTTGCACAAATAGAAGCTTGCTTTCCCCAGGCTTCCCTCTGAGCTTCTTGAGAAGGAAGAGTCGCATCTCAGCTTGGTGGGTGGTTTATGAACAGGACAACTTCTCCTTGACGTGAAGTTAGGCAATTTTTTTTTACTTTTAGATAGAACTCGTATCTTATGACCCGTGCGTATTTCTTGTGTTTTGCATTCTGGCTTCTTTTAATGTAATGCAAGACGCCCTCCACACTCCACCCTGCTCCTCCCTGGATGGCTTCCTGCATTACCTTTGCTTCCCCAAGACCTAGTCTCAGATTTTCTTCTTTGGCTGCTGCCTTTACTCTTTAGGCAAGCCATGATCACCATCAGTACCTCCTCCATCTTCCTTCCCGGCAAGTCTGTGTTTTCCTCTATGCCAGTTGAGCATTTGGGGGCATGGAGTCTGACTTCCTCCTCCATGTGTGGTTCACAGAAGTTAGGTAGCTAAATTCCTCCCAGTGGCGTCACTTCTGCTTTGCTAATTTCTGTTGTTTTGGATTTCTCAGGCAGGGAAAACAAATGAAGCCCTTGGCTCTTGGAGGGATCCACAGTCCAGAAGGGTTAGAGGGCTGCTGAAGACCAGGGCTCTGATTCTACCCACATTCCAATGAGGAGTGGACCTGCCCCTGGAGTATAACATCTCTTTCCCCAGATTCCTGATTGCCCTGCTGGCTGGTGGCTGCACGTGGAGAGAATGATGCAGCGCCTCATGCCAAAATCTCTTTTTCTGGGATGTAGCTGTTCTGTACCGTAAGAACTCTTTTTGTGATGATTTTTGAGTACTGGTAGTGATGGAGAAAGAAAACATCTGTTCATTAAAACAAAATTAGGTTGGGCACATTGGCTCACACCTGTAATCCCAGCATTTTGGGAGGACGAAGCAGGCAGATCACCTAACATCAGGAGTTCAAGACCAGGCTGACCAGCATAGTGAAACTCCATATCGACTAAAAATACAAAAATTAGCCGGGCGTGGTGGTACATGCCTGAAATCTGAGCTACTCAGGAGGCTGAGACAGGAGAATCGCTTGAACCCTGGTGGTGGAGGTTGCAGTGAGCAGAGATTGTGCCACTGCACTCAGCCCGAGCGACAAGGTGTGAGACTCTGTCTCAAAAAAAAAAAAAAAAAAAAAATCATTGTCATCATCATTATCATCACTTATCTTGTCTGTTCACCCAATCCATTCCTCTATCTATCATCTATCTCTACAGTGGACATCGTATTTCAGATGACCTAAATCTTATGGATTAAAACTGCAGCATTGAGAATGAAAGTCTGTATATTCTGGTTGTGTTCTTTCTTGCTGAGGACAGTCTGCCTAGTCCAAAAGTTTATGGGAATTAATTACTTTGCGACTTCTAGAAAATCCTGGTCTCTTCTGCTTTACCAGTGATATCTATTCTATGGCTTTCTGATCAGCACTGGTAACTATTCATTGACCATTTAGGACGTCAATATTAGAACAATATTAGAAGTCTTATTCCAAAACTTTTATTAATTGGAAGGTCTTTTCCCCCTCTCCTTCAAGAAGAAAGTCTAATTTTTGTTTAAGAAAAGCATACAAAGTAGTTTTAAGGCCAGGGTATTTCCCTGTTCTCTTGTCAATGAAAGCAGGGGATGTTACAAAAGATTTCACATTACCAGGTTTTCTCACAAGGGGAGGAAATACGAAGAAACAGAAGCAGGCGCTGGGAAACAGAGAGCCTCAGCAACAGGTGGGAGGACCCACTGCAGAAGCGGGAGCAGGAAAAACAGAGGGCACAGCAGCAGTCCTGAAGGATATCAGGCCTTTATTGGAACAGTACTGGGTGCTGGTTGCAGGGTCACAGGGTAAGGGTGAAATCTTGTTTTCTAAGCAGGGACTTTGAGTAGAGTCAGATCATTAAGTATTGAACTGAAGGCTCTTGAAATTCCCTTTACAATGGCTCTGAAGTGATCATAGATCCTGGGGTGGGCTCACGTGGAATCCGTTACACAGACAGAAAGGGCATGAGGGTTAGAGGCCAATAGGGGTCTAACCTGAGGCTCTGCAAAGTTGTGAAATAATTATTTACATGTGCTCATTCTTCTTGATTGAATAACACAAGAAACAGATTTTTTAGCCACAAATTCAGAAACAAAATGAGTCACTGGTAGCTTGTTGAAATGTTGTTTCTTGAAAATTATATGAGATGTTGAATGGTATTTGTTGAGGCATTTATTTAATCCTATATGATGAACAGATACAACCCTATTTGCTGAATGACAAAAGGAAGGAATAAATAAGACCCAACTCTAGGAGAATTTGTCACAATTATTGATCTAGTTTAATCTTCAGTCCAACTAGCCTTAATCATTTGGGTAATTTTCTGATAAGAGAGAGGCGATCCCTTCCTTCCTCTCTAGTCATTTAGGAGTCTTGATTCAACTTCCTGCTCATCTTTCATTCTTCCCCCAACCTTTTTTATTGAAACCTATCCTCAAAATAGGTGCAATTGTTGGTCACTATATTTTTGTGTGATTATTAGTTCTTGATTCTGCAGCCTCAGGTGCCCTTATTTTATTTCTTGTTGGGGAACAAGAGGCTTTATTCCCATGGACTGAAGGTCAGGAGACAGGATGGGGTAGGAGAACTGAGGGTGACCTCCAACCAACAGTCAGCTAGGAACTGAGGCCTCTTCCTGGTTCCCCTGAAATGTACATCTCTCTGTCTGCCCTCAGATACTTTGAGACTAAATTTTCTCATTTGCAAAATGTGTTAGCAATCTCAACCTCAGTTGGCTTCAGAGAGTAAAATGGAAAAAAAAAAGTCTGTACAGAAAGCACCTAGTATAGTTCTTGGCACATGATAAATGCTCAAATTGGTAGTTACTGTTATCCCTGTTTTTATTATTACCATCAATATTAGGGTCTAGGTTAAAATGGCAGAAATAGTTGTAGAGTGAGACCTCCTAAAACATGTTAAAGTTTATTTTAAAGTCTGAGAAAAGACATGGCTTCGCTACATTGAAATCCATTGGAGATTGCGTATAAGATATTATCACAGTGTACGTTTGTGCTTTAAAGATCACAGAGAACCTTGGCAGTCAAGCAGTTCTTTTAAGAACAGAGACATGAAGCGAGAAAGCATCAATCGACCTAGGGGTCCTAGAAATAAGAAAGCAATCCTGACCGGACAGAAAAATTCACGCTTTGGAACCCCACCTTCTAAATGTGAAGACAATGTTTTCCTCCATGACTTTCATGTTGGATCATAAGTTCTTTTGAAGACAGATGTATCCAATTCAGACTGGGGTTCAAAGACCGTCCTAGAGTCAGGGGTTGTTCAGGTTTCTAATTTCTGGGTGGGCATGTTGGAGCTTCTCACCAACTATAGGATGGCCAGGTATTGAAAACATTCCTGCTGAGAGTCAGGCAGCCAGAAGTTCAGTGAGCATTTATACAAGCTGAAAAAAAAAGATCAAGGTGAGTGAGGAATAGCTTAAGAGTGTTACACTGTTTTTTTCTTATGAATTCTTCACAGTGTTACTGAGAAACTCTTGAGTGACAGCCTTGCACTGTAGGGATAGCAATGAAGACATATTCTGCCACCAAGGAGATCACCGTTTAGTAAGAGAGTCACATTCACAATCGCAATACATGTTGCACATGCTATTCAAGTTATATATCTAGGGTTGTGGAAGCAAAGCATGTGTAGCCACTTAAATTTCTAGGGATTTGGGCAAGTCTCTATAAAAGAGGTTTGATTTGATCCTTGTAAGAATGCGGAAGAGTTCAACAAGCAAGAAGAGAGATTTTTAGCAGAGGAAACAACACGTGGAAGGGACAACATATGGACAATCACATCGCAGACTCCCCACCCAACTTTTTTTTTCTCTTTGGGATCATGTAGTGAGAAGCATGGGGGCTGAAGAGATACCAGTTGTGAACGGTTTTTGTGCTAGACTGAGGAGTGTGACTTCACCTTAGGGGAAAATTAGTGTATTTCCCCCAATCCATGAAACTTTGTAGTTTACTACTTCTGCACCCTGCCCTTGCCTCTCCCATAGTAAATTGTTATAGGGTGAACTTAGTGCTAGTTACTTATTTCTCTCTTCTACTAAGTGAAGCATTCCTTGAGATTCCATATTTTGGAAATTTTCTTTTATTTGTTTCAGGGTCCCAGGCAGTGTCTAACACATAGTAAGAGCTTAATAAATAAGTGTTCAATCGGTATTCAGGTGGTCTCTGAGAAGAGGTGACATATAAACAGAGGGAGCCATTTGTAGGTGGAGCTGAGAGAATAACTTTCTGGGTAGTGAGAGGAGCAGACACAATGGCCGTAAGACTCAGTAGACATGGTGTGCTCACAGAAGACAGAAAAGGCTTAGGAGGGGAGTGATACGTGAGGAGGCTGGACAGCAGTTCAGAGATGCTGGACTTGACTGCCTTGCTTGGACCAGTGTTGACCTCTAGTTGTTCCTCCACTTCACATGAGTCCCCAATAGCCTACAGTGATTATGGCAGGTGGGCTCACAGGTGGACCCCATGATCCCACCTTCTGGTACTCACACTCTTTTGCAATCCTCTCCCACTGAAAGTATGGACAGGACTGGGGAACTCCTTCCATCCAAAAGAATATGGTAAAGATGACAGAATGTCACTTCCAAGATTGGGTTATAAAATATACACCATGGAGTACTATGCAACCATAAAAAAGAATGAGTGCATGTCCTTTGCAGGGACATGGATGAAGCTGGAAACCATCATTCTTAGTAAACTAACCCAGGAACAGAAAACCAAACACTGCATGTTCTCACTAATAAGTGAGAGTTGAACAATGAGAACATATGGGCACAGGAAGGGGAACATCACACACCAGGGCCTGTCAGGGGGTGTGGGGGACAAGGGGAGGGATAGCATTAGGAGAAACACCTAATGTAGATGTAGATGATGGGTTGATGGGTGCAGCAAAACACCACAGCACATGTATACCTATGTAACAAACCTGCATGTTCTGCACAAGTTTCCCAGAACTTAAAGTATAATTTTAAAAAATGAGTAATAAAAAGCGATTGTGACTCCTGTCTTGAAATGTGTCCCTTTCTTGGACTCTTCTTGTTTTCATGCTCTGATGAAGCAAGCTGCCATGTTGTGAGTTGTCTTAATGGAGAGGTCACCTAGCAAGGAACTGAGGGCCATCTCTGGTCAACAGCTGGCTAAGAACTAAGACTCTCAGTCCAACAATCCTCCAGGGACTGAATTCTGAAAAACAACCACATGACTTGGACACCAGTGACTCCCCAGTCAAACTTTCAAAGATGAGAACCCAACCATGGCACCTCGATTGCAGCGTTGTGAGAGATCCTATATCCAAGGGCCCAGCCAAGCTGTGCTGGATTCCTGATCCACAGAAACTGAGATAATAGACCAGGCATGGTGGCTCATGCCTGTAATCTCAGCACTTTGAGAGACTGAGGCAGGTGAATCACTTGAGGTCAGGAGTGCCACACCAGCCTGGCCAACATGGTGGAACCCCATCTCTACTAAAACTACAAAAATTAGCTCAGCATGTGGGTGGGTGCCTGTAGTTCCAGCTACTTAGGAGGCAGAGGTTGCAGTGAGCCAAGATCATACCATTGCACTCCAGCCTGGGCAACAGAGAGAGACTCTGTCTCAAAAATAAATAAATAAACAAAGAAACAAACTGTGAGATAATTAATATATGTTGTTTTGAGTCACTAAGTTTGTGGCAATTGGTTATGCAGCAACAGATACCTAATACAGTGATGTTCTAAGGTTCAGTGAGGGAAAAAAAAAAAAAAAAAAAGAGTATGTAGGATGGGAGAGAAGCCCCAGAATGGCCCAGTCATTGGCCAACTGCTTCCAGAGCTTTGAGCCTGATGGTTTTGGGCATAGCCCTGCTAAGACCTTGGCACAAACTCACCATCAACAACTCTGGCTTTGTGGAACATAGGAAAGAAGCTTCTCCTAAAAACAGTCAATGAATTCAAATATTTGCTCCAACCCTCACAATCCTTAATAGGAACGTTCTGTGGAATCTTCTGGGATCACAATGACTGGAAGAATCTACTTATATTTCTGCAAATATCACAGTGAACAACAGCTATCCACACAGGCCTAGAGAGTCAAAGCAAGGACTGAGCAGGTCAGAGAGAAGAGGAGGTTTAAAAGGAATACTATAGCGCTCACTCAGAAAATCTCTTTTCTACTGAATGTTTTTTGGGTCTACAAGAGTCTAAAGATAAATGATGCAGTTAGCAGTGGTCTTTTTCTTTTTCTGTTCTGTTCTATCTCTAAAGTTCAGCTAAATGGATCACCAAGGACTCAACTTGCATTATCGTTAAGTGTTGAACTTTAAAGAAAACCAAAAGCACGGTGAATGCCAAAATCTTTCTGATTTCTTCCTTAATGCACTTCTGAACTTGCTAAAAGTATTGGGATTTTTTTCCTCCAAATTATGTTTAGTTCATATGTTAACACTTTAGTTAAGGTTTTTTTAGCGTTGCAGAGTTTGAATTTTGCCCCAGATGAAGCATTTGGATCTGAAGTTGTGCTTTAGGAGTACTGCAAATGGTGAAAAGATTTCTGCCAACCTATACATGCTTAGTTTTATAAGTTTTATATATTAGGGCTCTGGGTAAAATTACATATGTAAAGCACTAAAAGAGATTCAGTGAAAAAATGATTAAGAAAACTTTAAAGCATCCTGAAAACCACTAATATTGAGCATCTGCAAAAAATGTTAACCATCTAAACTATAATAAATTATACCCATTTTTATATCTAAATTGTACTTATTAATATAATGTACTGGACACTTATACCAGGCACCTTGATGAGTTTATTTCAAACATCAATGTTTCATTCATTCAATACAAATGTATTCTTAAACCCTAGCAGAGAATAAAATGAGCTCTCACAAAAGGCAACCATGTCATCTTGATCCCTGCTCTTAAGGATCTAGTGATAAGGCATAGAAAATATAGTAAAAATCATTAATGTAATAAGAGTCACAGTTTGATCCAGTTTTCATGGAACTCCCTGTTACCTGGAGTAATTCAATGCACTCCCTTTCACTCTCAGAAAGATCCCAGTTTGGAGGATAATATTGTGTGGTCCACCCTAGCTGGGGCAGACAAGTTTCAAAAGTCCTCTATGTGTGATAAGAATTATCTTTTGGTAAAATTGATCATATTTCATGCTTCTACTTGATGTAAAAAAAAAAGTTGATCATCAAAATTTATCATTTTTGATAGTTTAGGTTCATTCTGGGGATTTACTCTACCACAAATTATTGGCAACTGTCTAATTCTCTTGACCACTATGTAAAATTAGTCTTGTTATACCAAGGTCAAGGGAAAATAATGTTTAGTTGAGTCACTTCTTCCAGCTCGGACAGTTTCCCAGTTGCCATGGATAATATTCATCCAGTAGAAAGCATAAATATCTGCTTTCCTATATGGATATGATGACTATTGTGAATATCTAGGGAGGGAACCTACCACCCACACTGCACTTTCTCTTACTTTTTGTTCCTCCAAGGAATACTTGTGAATCAGAGAATAACTCTATGGAAATCGGAGCTGAAATAGCCTATAAATCACACCTGTCATCGTATCCCCAAACTGTGGTTGATTTATGATACAACCTAATGCCTCACTGCCACGGCCACACCATTCTCGTGATATGAAATCACACAACACACACCATCAGGGAGTACTTAAAGACTATACAAAGGGAGAAATAAAAACAAAACAGGATCAACACTGGAGAACACCAAGACATGTATCAGATGCAAACACATAACTGGAAAATCTGGGAGATGATGGAAATAAATGTTCACACTATGGAGAGGCAGGGAGACAATCATCTGGACAGCAGTGGATTATCTAAGCTAATGCAGAAGGAGGGTGGGGGGGGCATGCAAATACTGGAATAATTGAATCTTATCTCCAGATACAACGATGCTTCCATGGCCTCATCCTCCAGCACTCTGAGTTCGTTATTTCCAAACAGAAGAATGGTCACAGTTAGCTCTTACCAAGGCTGGCTGAAAGTTCCTCAGCCACATTGGTAACAAATAGGACAGGGGAAAGGAGAAAGCAGACAAGCATAGCAAGGAGAAGGAGAACTAGGAGAAGTGGGGCTGACTAATGGTTGTTTTCTATCCTTATCTAAGCTAGACACTGGAGATCTGGGGAGAAAACTTGGGGAACTGTCTCACAGCCATGTCCACCCAGATTAAAATTGCAGAGCTCAGATTCAACTTCCAGAACTTACTGGCATTACCTTGAGAATGTGCTTCCTCTGATGAGTCAATATTTAAGCTTGTTCTCCATGGAATGTCCTTTATTTAAAAATCTCCATGTCTCATGTATTCCAGAAATGTATCTGGGGTTATTTTCTCAAATATTTCAACAAAGAGAGACAGTCAACGATGAAGTCATGAGAGAAGCTAATGCGAAACCTAATTGTCCTTCTTTGGGGCTGGCATGAATGTTCTCTCCCTCCAGGCCATGACCAGAATCAGCTCAAAGCTGTCAAAGCAGTGCAGAAATGGGAAAAGACAGAGAAAGGCAGGGATCTGGACTGTGCTTGCCTTGCCAGGACAGCCCCGTGTCTTCCAGCAGCCTGTCCTTTCCAATTGTAAATGATTGCACTGGTGATGGTTATTAGAAGATGACTCCACACTTGTGGATCCTCTCCCTTCACATGTTCTGCCACTTAACGTGTTTCATTTTGTCTAGTTACTTGTCATCACTTTGGGAGTTAAGCACAGTCTCTGGGTCACACAGATGTTTATCGGATGGATGAAAAAAATGGATGGAAGAATTCCTCAGGAAGATCTCAGGGCTGTCCCAAATTTTTGCTGACTTTACCACCAACTTGCTGCGTGACATAACACAACTTACTTGCTCTCTCTGGTTTCCTCATATGTCAAAATGAAAATGCCTTTCAGTTGGTAATCAAATCCTTTCCTGCTCACATATCCTGAGCTCCCAGAATGCTGCTAGATAGGTGTCTGTGTGGCAGGTGGCTTTCAAGCAAAGATTCATCACTTTTGTAGGATCTCAACACCCGACAATAAGCCCTCACCGTTGTACCAGCTGGGACTCCAGAGGCTTGCTCTTTGGATGTTGTTTATTGCCTGAACTCTTAAAAATTCTTCTTCCTAGAATTCCCACATAGTCTTATGTGAAGGCAGTTTAACAGTATGGTCAAGACCATATATACTTTTGTAATATGAACAGATGCCACAATCTGAGAGGGACCAGTGGGAAAGCCACAATCTGAGAGGGACCAGTGAGAGGGACCAGTGGGAAGCCTAGAGGCAAGGTACAGAATGCAAGTCGTGAGAGTCATCAACTCCCAGTATTGGAAAAGACCTGAGGTTCACTAAGGTCAATAGCCTCACTCCAGATCGGAGGCATCTTTTCTCAGTAGGTATTCAACACTGGTTTGATTCTCCTCTGTGGTGTTCAGCTCACTCTGTGCTGAGGCAACACATAATATTGTTAGAACCCTGAGAATGAACACTGGTCAAATTCTCCTCCAACTCTACTAAACTCAGAGCCTACCTTGTTTGAGAACAAAAACAGTTGTGATCCTAGGTATTTATAGGTTCCAGCATTTAGGAGTTATGGATTCTATGGTCAGATTGCCTTGTGCTCCAATCCTGAATCAACCACATGTCAACTGTGTGACTTTGTGCAAGATACTGAACCTCTCCCAGTACCACTTTTCTCACTGCAAAATGGAGGTAATTATAGTACTCAACTTGGGGTATAGTTACAAGTTTTAGATAAGATCATACACATAAAATGCTTAGCACAATGATCTGCAAAAACTAGTAACATTTGTTAAACACTATGTCTAGAACTTACCAACTGCCATTCACAAGATCCTTGTTTTCCTCTTTATCAGAGAGAGAATTAGAACAGACACAAAACCATGTCCTTGCATCCACCAAATATGTGAATATTAGGAAACGGGGCTGAGGTTAGAATGAGTAATGATTTCAAGTCTCAAATCTGCCACTTCCATTAGCTGGGTGACCTTGTGCAAATCACTCTGGACATCAGTTTACCTGTCTGTAAAAGAGAAGTTGGCTTACTCCCTCAAATCTTCCAAATATATCAAACTGTTTAAAACACATTAAATCTAAGCAGTAGGATAATTTTAAAATCTTTTAAAGTATATGCGTGAATTTCCCCTGCGAAAATCTGAATATACCTTCTTATCCTACCCTTCCCCCAATACTCATATGCACCAAGTTCAAATCGCTGCCCTCACAGGTCTCAAAGTTTCCTTTCCTAGCCTGAGTGTTAACCCATTATGCTTATGAAAGACAACCAACAGAAATAGTTACTCAAAACTTAGCATGAACATTTGTTCATCTGTCAAAAAATAATGAGAGAATTGCATTGAGAGGTATAATATTTCATAAGCTCTTCCAGTGTTATATATTAAAATTAAGTGAAAGTCAACAAGCAGAGGAACTAATGCATGATAGATCAGATTAATATTCATTATCTTAAAATATTTGTGTACACACTGAACCATGGGGTATTCATATGACTCACCCCACAAAGAATTGAAAAATCATTAAACCTACAATAATTATGTGTGTCCATAGAGTCTGCTTTCATTTTCCCTTCTTTTCCCATTCATCAGTGGCTCTTTTTATCAGGTTCTATTTCTCATCACTGTCCATCTCACACTAGAAGTACAAAAGAAGTTGGCAAATATTTAAACAATAGGCTTTCTGGGCTGGATGACTTCTTACCTCCGGTCCCCTTAAGGCTGCATCTCTGCCCCACATTTCCTTGGCTCCCACCCCGAAAGGCAGCAAAAGGAAACAATAGCTGTCAGCCTAGGCCAAGCTATGCCTTTCGGAGATGCATCTGAATCACCAGTTACTGAGTAAGTGTATCTGAATTTCCCTGGCAGCCTCCCATATGCCTTTAAAACATCAAAGTCTACAGGAGTGGAGCGAGGCTGCACAGCCCTCCTCCTGAGTTCCCTTACCATGCTGCCTCTCAGCCTGAGCCTCCAGTGGCAGCTCCTACCCTTGCCAACTTCACCTGGCTTCAGCCATTTTTCCCTGCAAGGTGTCTGGAAAGAAACTATTGTTCCTTTCAAAAGGGAACTGGTTGGAAAGAGAGAAGGTGCAGACAACTGTTGGCAACTTTGTGGCTTGTGGCGAGGACCAGGAGCTGTGAGGTAGATACTGTAGACAATTTTAATTTTAATTTTGATACATTAAATGGCTATATTCAAATAAAGCAGGTAGATGCAAACTGTGAGGGCCTTCTCTGAGAAAACAGCACCCTGAATATTCTCAAGTTTCCATGGACACAAATCTACACAGTTAGGGAAGAGTGTCTATCCTCCTGGTTGTTTGCAGAGTTTACCGTAAGAAAAGTCAGAATATCAAGTGATTCAACAGAGGCACCTTGCCAGCCATGACAGCAAGCTGGGAAACAGTTTAAGAAACCGAAAATTTCTTGTCTGTGAAGATGTCCAGTTCTTTTGAGTGTTGGTGTGGATGTTTATGTCACTAGGGAAAATGATGGCACAATCAGAACGCCTGATATGAAAGTGGTTGGTGGGCAGATCAGACAGCAGGTCGTGAGGATTCACTTTCAAAACCAATACTGTTGGCTGGGCGCAGGGGCTCACACCTGTAATCCCAGCACTTTGGGAGGCTGAGGCAGGCGAATCACAAGGTCAGGAGACCGAGACCATCCTGGCTAACATGGTGAAACTCTGTCTCTACTAAAAATACACACAAAAAAATTAGCCGGGTGTGGTGGGAGGCGCCTGTAGTCCCAGCTACTTGGGAGGTTGAGGCAGAGGAATGGTATGAACCCGGGAGGCAGAGCTTGCAGTGAGCTGAGATCACGCTACTACACTCCAGCCTGGGCGACAGAGCGAGACTCCGTGTCAAAGAAACAAACAAACAAACAAAAAAACCAATACTGTTTATGTAACAGGTTATACACCCAGGCCAAAAGAAGCCCTATGAAGACAGAATTTTCTAAGAGATGTGGATATGCATTTTATTTGCTTACCTGAAGCTGAGGACTCAGACATCCATATTGAGCAAGTGAGTTAACACTTCTCAAAAATCCTCAACCTAGTGAGGAGGGAGCCAGACTTGAGTATTCTCTTCTGTAACATGGGAGCTATAATTCTACCCTGTACAGATGTCTATGGTAGAGGCCATGCAACATGAGATAATTACTACCTGCCAAATGGTAGAATTTTGTTTGTTTATTCTGGGCTCCAAGACAAAGTGATAAAAAGTCTGCTGAGTAGTAATATGTATTTATAACAATCTTTGGGGGGAGGCTTTACCTTGCAAATGTATGATGACAGCTAATAGGTATGGATTTTCTTCTGTGGGGAGAAAATATTCTAAAATTAGAGTGTGGAAATAGTGGTATAATCCTGCAAATCTACTAAAAACATCGAATTGTACATTTAAATAGGCAAATTGTATGCTTTGTGAATTGCACATCAATAAAGCTGTTTAAAAAATAATGTATAGAAGCAGTGTAAAACTAACAGAGAATTAAAAAACAAAGCAGAAACAAACAGAAGTCCTCGGGTCTTAGTGTGGAGATATACCAGGCTGAATAGTTCTCTTTTCTTCTGAAGCTCAAGGTCTTGGGGGCAGCCCCACATTTGCTAATTGGTCCAATAAACAGAGAGTTTTGGAAAGAGATTGAGTAGGAGTAGGGCAGTTTGACAGATATTGATAATCACTCCACAAAACACATGCTCATTTTTCCTTTAGCAGTAATCTTCCCTGAGGTTAGCAACTATACTTAGAGGCTTGCAGCCAGGCTTGCAGCCAGGTTTGGCCCTGGGACTCAGTTCTGGCCAATGGCATGTGAGTGGAGAAAATGTGTGTATTTTTTAAGCCATGTTCTTGAGAGGAAGCGCTTTCCTTTTCTCCCCTTGCCATGCAGGGGGAAGCCAGCTTCAACCTTATGGATGGAGTTAACACGGTATGGATAGGTTCTGTAGAAGGAATATTTCTGTCCTCCCTAAATCCATATATTGGAACCTAATCACCAATGTGGTGGTGTTTGAATATGGGGCCTTTAGAAAATGATTAGGTCATGAAGGTCTAACGCTCATGGATGGGACTAGTCAGGACACAGCCAAAAGACAGGCACCTATCAGTCAGGAAGCAGGTCCTCATCAGATACAGAATTTGCTAGCACCCTAGTCTTAGACTTGCAGCTCCCAGAACTGAGAGCAGCAACCTGTTACAAGCCACCCCATCTATGGTACTTTGGTATAGCTGCTCAAACAAAGACAGTGGGAGTGAATCAAAACAAAAGAAACAGAAGGAGCTTCAGCAAGGCTTAGTTACTGCTTTAGACTGCCTGGCTTCTTATGGACCGTTTCATGGGGAAGAAATACATTTCTATTCTGAGTGATCCTCTGAATTTTGGGTACCTTTGTTATACCTGTTTAGTCAAGGAGCAAGAAGTTGCATTAAAGAGATGAGTTAGGAGAGGTATCACGAAGGAGAGATTTAAGGAAACCTCCAGGATGAAGGTGTTACCATACAGAGCGAGAGAAGACTGATTCCAGGCAGGAGGGTGACATTTGCAAATCCTCTGTGGCGGGAAAGAGCTTATCATAACCTAGGGAAATTTTGGAAGGTCAATATAGCTAAAATGTAGCTAACCAATGGGTTGGTATAGGTTAAGAAATGTAGGCTTCTTATGACGCTTCAAATAGAATCCAATTTCAGTTTTATAAAGATCCCTCTGACTGGTGCCTAGATAACTTTGAGGGTCGGGGTGGTGATTAAGGGGACATGTGGAAAGAGCAAGACAAATGACGAGACTGTTGAAACAGGGTAAGAGGTGGTGCCAGCCAGGACAAGGGTATCTTTGAAGGTGGAGTACAGTGGGCAGATTTGAGTAGGTTTGGGGAGTAAACCTGTCCAGGCTGGGCAAATGAGGCAAGGGTGGAACTATGAACTGAGGTGAGAGAGAGAGAGAGAGAGAGAGAGACAGAGAGAGAGAGACAGAGAGAGTGATGGTTTGCATGTGACCCCTCTAAAACTCAGGTACTGGCCGGCAGCAGTGGCTCACACCTGTAATCCCAGCACTTTGAGAGGCCGAGGCAGGTGGATCACCTGAGGTCAGGAGTTGGAGACCAGCCTGGCCAACATGATGAAACTCTGTCTTTATTGAAAATACAAAGATTAGCCAGGTGTGGTGGGCACACGCATGTAATCTCAGCTACTTGGGAGGCTGAGGCACAAGAATTGCTTGAATCTGGGAGGTGGAGGTTGCAGTGAGCTGAGATCATGCCACTGCGCTCCAGCCAGGGTGACAGAGTGAGACTCAATCTTAAAAAAAAAAAAAAAAAAAAAAAATTCAGGTGCTGAATCTTGGAGGCTAATGTAATAGTATTAAAAGGTAAGGCCGTTAAGAGATTATTAGTCCGTGAAGACCCCTCCCTTGAGAATGAGATTAAGTACCTTGTAAAAGAGGCTTCATTCACACGGTGTTCTGCTGTCTTGCCCCTCCACCTTCATCATGTGAGGACATAGCCTTCCTTTCCTCCAGAGGATACATCATAAAAATGCCATTTTGGAAGTGGAGAGCAACCCTCACCAGACACCAAACTGGCAGGTGCCTTATTTTGGACTTCCCAGCCTATAAAACTGTGAGAAATAAATTTCTGTTCTTTGTAAATTGCCTAGTCTCAGGTATGTTGGTATAACAGCCCAAATAGACAAGTAGTTTCTGGTGAGGGGAAAAATTAGAAATTATGTTTTTATTTGCTGAGTATGACGTACTAGCTCTCATCCTGGATGGTAGGTTTAATTTCCAATTCACTGACATGTCTTGTGATCTATAAAAGCCTCACTGGTTGCAATCTCTACTGAGACTTTCCTTCTTTCCCATTTGCCCAGCTAAATCATCTAACTGTTATGCCCAGAAAATATTTTTATTTCTTATACACTTTTTAAACTCATTATTTCTAGTGGCTTTTTTTTTGTGTAGATTCCATTGGCATTTTTACATAGACAATCATGCTATCTGCAAATTAAAACACTGTACTTCTCCTTTTCTAAACTAAATGCCTTTTATTTCTGTTTTGTTTAGTTTCGTTTTGCCTCTGATTGCACTGGTCAGGACCTCCAGTAAAATGCTAATACAAATGGTGGAAAGCAGAATCTTGTTCTGTCTCTAATCCTAAGAGAAAGCTATCTGGTCTTTCACCATTAAATCTAGTGTTAACCCTAAGTTTTTTCATATATGCACTTTATCGAGTTGAAAAAGTTATCTTTTTTTTTTCTAGTTATCTTCTATTTCTAATTTTTGAGAGTTTTTATTTTCAGAAAATGGATATTTTATTTTTAAAAATGCTTTTCCTGTATCCGTTGAGATGATCATATGGTTTTCCTCTTTTAGTTTTAGTATGGTGAATTATACTGATGGGTTTTCATCCTTGGATTGCATTTTTTGAATAAGCCCCACTTGATGTATTATCCTTTACATATATCGTTAGATACAAGAGTTTGAAATAAGATGCTAACAAATTAAACCCACACATATGAAGAATGTTGGTCTGTAATTTTATTTTCTTGTACCCTCTTTGTTTTTTGATATAAAGGTAGCACTAGCCTCAATGGGGAAGTATTCCCTCTTCTTCAGTTTACTGAAACGATTTGTGTAGGGTTATTATTCCTTATTCCTTAAACGTTTGATAGAATTCACCAGAGAAGTTAGGAATTATGGGGATGGAGCCTTATATTTTGCAAAAATTTAAGAATTCAGTTTATTGAAGAGACACAAGGCTATTCAGGTTGTCCACATCTTTTTGAATGACATTTGATAGGTCGTCTCTCTCAAACATGTCAATTTGATTAAAAGTTGTCAAATTTATAGTCACAAAGTAGTCCATATTTTCCCCTTATTATGCTCTTAAGATCTGCAGATTCTGTAGTAGTGTTACCCCTCTCATTCCTGATATGATAGGGTGTGTGTGTGTGTGTGTGTGTGTGTGTGTGTGTGTGTGTGTGTAAGATTGTATTTCTTAGGGCCAGTCTCACTTGATCTCAAAACACCAGCTTTTGATTCCATTTATTTTCTCCATTTTTTTTTCTATTTCATTATTTCTTACTTTGATCTTCATTATGTCCTTTATGCTAGTTACCTTTCTTTTTTTTAATTGCAATTCTTCAATCTAGTTTCTTAGGGTGGAAGCTGAGTAATTGATTTGAGATTTTTTAAAATTTTATCATATAGGTACTTAAGCGCTACAAAATTTTTCCTAAGTGCTGCTTTAGCAGCATCCCACAGAATTTTAAATATTGATTTTCATATTCATTCAGTTCAAAATACTTTCTAATTTCTGTTTCAATTTGCTTATTGACTAGTGGGTTGTTTAAAAGTATGTTATTAAGTTTTCAAATATTTTGAGATTTTTCCAGATATCTTCTTGTCATTGATTATAATTTATTGTGATCAAATAATGTACTTAATTTCTAATTTAATTCCATTGAGAGCAAGGAATATATACTTTGTTTTTATTTATTTCGATTCAACTGCAGGAAAGGAATATACATTGTAGGACTTGAGTATTTTAAATATGTTGAGGTTTGTTTTATCACCCACAATATAGCCTATATTTATAACGTTCTGTGTACTATTGAAATGAATGTGTATTCTGAGTTTGGTGATGGAGAGTCTATACATATCAATCAGAACAAATTTGTTAATAGTGTTGTCAAATCTTTCATAGTCTGATATTCCTTTTGTTTTATAAATTTTTGAAAGTGGTATTGAAATATCCCACAATAATTTTTGATTTGTCCATTTTCCCTCACAGTTATATCAGTTTTTGTTTCATGTATTCTGATACTTTGTTATTTGGTGCACAAACATTTAGAATTGTGTCCTCTTGATAGATTTATCCTTTTATTATGTAATGACCTTTTTTCCGCTTGGTAATTTTCCATGTCCTACATCTACTTTGATATTAATATAGCCATTCTAGCTTTCTTTTGACTAGTATTAGCGTGATATATATTTCACCTATCTGCATTTAATGTGTTTTCCTGCAGGTAGCATATAGTTAATTTTGTGTTTTGATTCAGTCTGACAATTTCTGCCTATTAATTGGGACATTTAAACTATTTACACTTACTTGATTACTGATATTGTTAGGTTTAAAGTTTTTCATCTTGTCATTTTTCTCTTCGATCTATTCTTTCTTTTATCCTCTTTTTCTGCCTTGTTTTGGATTAATCTTTTTAATCCAAAACAGAGTCTTGCTCTGTTGCCCAGGCTGGAGCGCCGTGGCGCAATCTTGGCTCATTGCAACCTCCGCCTCTCAGGCTCAAGCGATTCTCCCACCTTAGCCTCCCAGGTAGCTGGGACTACAGGTGCTCATCACCATGCCCCGCTAATTTTTGTATTTTTAGTAAAGATGGGGTTTCACCATGTTGGCTAGGCTGGTCTGGAACTCCTGATGTCAGGTAATCTGTCCACCTCAGTCTCCCAAAGGGCTGGGATTACAGGCGTGAGCCACCGTGCCCGGACAGTTTAAATAATTTTAAAATATGATATATGTGCTCATTAAGCTATGATTTCTGGTGCTCTCCATTTCATCTGATATCATTTTCTTTCTTCCCGAAGGATTTTCTTTAACATTTATCGGTTTTGTGTGTGCTGGTAATTAATATTTTCAGCTTTTGTGTTTCTGAATATGTATTTATTTAACTTTGACTTTTTGAAAGATAGTTTACAGAGTATGTTTTAGGTTGCTAGCTTTTAATTTTTATTTCAGTTTTTAAAAGATGTTGCTCCACATTTTTTTTTACTTGCATCGTTTCTGATAAGAAATCTTCCTTCATCCTTATTTTAGTTTTCCTGGACATAACTTATCTTTTTCCCCCTCTGGCTGCTTTTAAAATTTTCTCTTTATCACTGATTTTAAGCAGATGTTTATTGTGACTTTGATACTTTTGAGCCAGTTTTGATTGTGAGGTAGCTTTCTATAGTTTTCCTTGTGTCTCTTGTGCCAGGGAGACATAGAGTTTCTTGGGTCTGTATAACAATTTTCATTAAATTTTTCAAAACAATTGACCACAATTTCTTCAAATATTATTTCTGCTTTACCCATCCTCTCCTTCACAGAATCCAGTTACTGCCTCGAGTTGTCCTTTAGTTCACTCAGTCTTTTTTTCTCTCTCTCTGAGTTTTATTTTGGTTAGTTTTTATTGCCATAGTTCCAAGTTTACACATCTTTTCTTCTACGATGTCTAATCTGGAAATAATCTCATCCAATGTATTTTTCATTTTAGACATTATAGATTTAATTTCTAGATGTTGAACGTGAATCTTTTTAAAAAAAATATCTTTTGTCTTTTTGCGTCAAAGTATCTTGTCAAGACTTAGGAATATTTGGAGTACAGTTATAACTACCATTTTGATATCACTGTCTGCTAACTCTAATATCCATGACTGTTTTGGGTCACTTTCAATATATTAATTATTCTCAATTTTGGTTGGGTTTTCTGGTTTCATTACATGCCTGGTCATGTGTTTATGCTAATCATTGTGAATTCACCTTATCATATAATGGATATTTTTGTATTCCTGTAACTATTCTTGAGATTTTTTCTGTGATGCGGTGGAGTTGCTTGGAAACAATTTAATCATTTTTTGGTCTTTGTATTTATTATTTGTTTCCTAGGAAGGTCTGGAGCAGTGTGCAGTCTAGGGTTTATTATTCCCTACTGTGGAGGCAAGAGCTTCCTGAGGGCTCTACCCAATTCCCTAAGAAGTATGGGTTATAGCTGGGGTAAAAGACATTATTTCTGGTACTGTGTGAGTACCAGACAATCTCCCCTTTAATATTTTTGAATAATTCTTTATTTGGAATCGTTTCTTAAGATGCCTGTGCTGATTAGTACTATGTTGAATAGTCAAGCAGAACCATCTCAAGCTCTTTGGAGTTTTCTCTAAGTGCAACTCTTTCCTTTCCGAGATTCTGCCCAGCATACTCTAGCCACCTTGGTTTCCTGGTTACTCAGCTCAACTCTTCAACTCAGAGACTGCCAGGCTTCATTTGAGATCACCTTCCCTACACCACAGACTGCCGAAGCCCTCTCAAAGATGTAAGCAGGGGCCATTGCAGTCCTATCACCATCATCTTTTCCTCATCTTTCAGGGATCACTCTTTTTTGTTGTTGTTGTTGAGATGAAGTCTCGCTCTATCACCCAGGCTGGAGTGCAGTGGCCGGATCTCAGCTCACTGCAAGCTCCGCCTCCCGGGTTCCCGCCATTCTCCTGCCTCAGCCTCCTGAGTAGCTGGGACTACAGGCGCCCGCCACCTCGCCCGGCTAGATTTTTGTATTTTTTTAGTAGAGACGGGGTTTCACCGTGTTAACCAGGATGGTCTCGATCTCCTGACCTCGTGATCCGCCCGTCTCGGCCTCCCAAAGTGCTGGGATTACAGGCTTGAGCCACCGCGCCCGGCCTCAGGGATCACTCTTTTGTAGTTTCATGCATAGAGTTTTGAAAACCATTTTTCTATATATATTTTCTCTTTTTGTTTGTTGGTTTGTTTCAGGTGTTTCGAGGGTTAGCAAGGGTAAACCTTGTTAACTTATCTTATCTGGAAGCAGAAGATACCCTTCCCAATGTTTCATTTAATCTTATCAAAAGTTAACCTTATCCCGTTTTACAGGAGAGGAACGAGAGGCTCAGATAGGCGACATGACTTTTAAGCCCTAATAGCGTGTAAGTGTTGACATCTCAGAATTCATCTCAAGTTTGTCTCTTAGAAATAGCTGATTATATGATTTCGTCTTCTCTGCATTTCCTTCACTTAAAGTACTCTGGAGGACAGGGAATGGAAAGGAATTCGAGTTGAAAATAAGACCACAAACTACTCTTTGGAGGCCAGTTCCCTGTTCCTTTGGGATGAGAAAATTGAGTAAGGGTGGGCATTTGAGCCTATGGTCCAGATACAGGAACCACACCAGTAAGAGTCACTGCTTTCTTCCCTCACAGCAATCTTACTGTGTCAAATTGAAAGCATTTTTGAAGATCTTCTGCTTCAGTGGGTCGCAAAGTCAAAAGCAACACAAATAGCAAACCAACTCTTCACTGGGGAGGATATCAAAGTCTTGGGTTATAAAGCACAATAAAATTGAGAAAATGCAGAAGAGTGTGAAATGTAATATGTTCCATTTTCTTGTTGAGATTCCAGCATGTTCCTTTATCAAGAACCACTTATATCTTGGTATAAACCCTTCAACATAGGGAAATTCATTCTCTGAGAGGGTACAACTATTCTCATTTTTTGGAACACCTCTCTTTCTTCTGTGGATATACTCCACTCCATTCAGTGTTGGTCTACTGAGAGATGGTTGGGTATATAATGTAGATCCAGACAATCATAACCACATTTCTCCAATCATGTCAATTAGCTCAGCTTTTACTTCCAAGTCCCAAGCTGGGTCATTCTAATTCTTTTCTAGGACTTTGCTCATCTAGAGCTGAAGAAAAGGAGGTTTTATCTTTTGGGAAACAGAATCAGAAGACATGATCAGGGATATCTTGGAACATGTAAAAGAAACTTGTGTGCAATAGATAAGAATAAGACAAGACCCAATAGAAACAAAGCCATGAATTAGAGAAGGCTAAGGATGAGAATAATGCATCAGAAAAAAAGAGGTCAACAGAGTTTAGTCATTTACAATCTCTATGTCCAATAGTACCTGAAAATGGTACCTGGACTTCCCAACTGCATGTTCTAATAAATTGCACTCTATGTCTAATGGTGTGAGTAGGGTTCGTGCCACATAGAACAAAAAGAGTCCCTATATATACAGAAAGGAACTAATTTTCCTGATATTAAGACCTCAAATTGGTAGGTGAGCTGGAATAAGAATTCTAGTCATTCTATTTTAAATACAGCAGGAGGCAAGGGAGAGAATTTAGGACCCTGTTTTTTCACCTTGGAGTGAGCAGTCTCCACCATGCATAAAGGCTGCTAGCAATTTTTTATTATTGTTGGCACGTGCATATCAAAACCAAAAAAACTTAGTGCCAGGCACATTCTAAAGGTATTATATGATCCTTCCATAACCTGTGAAGAGGATCTCCTTATAATCTCCCTTTTGAAGATAAGGGAATGGAGGCTTGAAGAGGTGAAGTCACAGGCCTGAAGCCTCAGAACTGGTTAGTGTTGGAGCCAGGATTCTCAAATGAGGGCAGTCTGACCTCCCAGCAATGCTCTTGACCACTCTACTGTTCTTGTCCTGTGCTTGAATGTCAAGTCCCTTCTGCTTGAGCACCGCATGTGCTCAGAAAGTGATTTTCAACTAGTTGCTGATAGCACAGTATGGTTTTTCATTCTATACAGACACTTCCATTTAGAGTTCTCATTGAAGAATGAAAGAGCAGGTGGAAGCCACATTTCAGGACAGAATAAGAGAGAGAGAGAAACACAATTACCCCCGTCCTTTTGTAAATTTGTCTTCCCAGTTTTGCGTCCATATGATTTGTTTGTTCCATTTGGGATTGTCTATCAAGCCTGCTGAGGGTAAATTCTGGTGCTTAAGGGGATACCCTTAACGTAAGTTTCAAAAAGATTCACTGTCCCAGCTCAGGTACCATTATAGCAGAATTCTCTTGATAAATCTGTGAATCTGTTTTGCTTGTATATGAAACCAACAAATAGGCTTTTCATTTATTCGTATTGAAGCACTTGCTTTTATAGGATACCCAGATGTCCTCATTACAAAATGAAAAAAGAAAAGGTCTGTGAGTAAAAATTTGGGCTAATGCATTCTTTGTAGGTTTTGGTCTTTGAATGGATGCACCATTCATGACTCAGTAGTAGTATGCATGCCACGTAAATGGACAGACGACTTACAGCATAAGTGAGTCTAGGAAGTCATTTTCCTATGCCAATTTTTTAGTAAAAAGAAATTTTTGTTAAAAAATAAGTAGACCTTTAACTGTAAAGGAGACCAAATCTAATAAGCAAAATGACACAGACATCTCTGGCATTTGTTAAATGGCTTTTGGCTTTTATCAGCAGTAGGGTTTAGCAAAGTTCTGCTGAGGTGGCTGAAGAGAGCTCAGTAGGGACTGCATGTTTAGACAGGGTGGGGCTGGGAAGCAGTCACAGAAGGCCCACCCTGGGACTGGGACGGGGCTGTGGGAACGATAAACACAGGGTAGTCTCCTATGTCATAGGAAGGAAGAGACCATCATTGGGGTCTTTGGAAGAACGGAACTGCAGGGTCTCCAGGGGCTTTGGGGCTGGTGTCATCTCATCCCTGAGGTCATCATCACACATGTCTTTCTCACACACCAGATGGTCTTGGCCTCGAAGTTGGCAAGCTGAGGCCCCTCCTGTCCCAGTTGGCCAATACCTACAGGCTAGATTTGGCAGGATAAAACCACATTTGGAACTGGGGAAGAGAGGAATATTGCCCCAACCTTCTTAGACAGCTTCACTCGGCAGATGGGGAACAGGGAGCCATGGATCCTTGTATTGGGTCTGCCACTTCCTTTTCCTATGAATTTGGGCAAATTCCATTACGTCTTTGAGCCCCAGTCTCATCTAAAAAGTGAGCAGCTACAGCTTGAAGGGATCTTAGAGATTATCTAATTAAAACAGGCTGTAGCTCTAAACATGAAGGGAATAGCTAAGGGGCCATTATTCTATTTCCTGTAGCATTTTCAAGAAATTCAAAATTCCCCATGTTTGTTCTTTACCCTTAGGCTGGAAGTAAATGGGCAAAATGTAGGTTATAGATATAGACAGAACCCCTGATGGATCAGAATCTTCCAGGTGATATCCAAAAAACCATGTGTCTTAATATTTCCATAATATTTCTCCTTAAGCCAACTCACTTTTTTTCCCAAATAGAAATACATAGAAATGAATCTTTATATCATTTGCCACAATGAGAATTTTAAAATATTCTATTATTTTCACTTTTTTTTTTTTTTTGATTACCTTCTAATTGGATACTGTCGCCTGCCAAAGCCTCTAGCCTGAAGCCTGTTCTCTCCTTAATGCTTGCTAATCTCCCTTTTTAACAGAGAAGAATTAAAGACACACTGGGGCTGAGCCAAGACAGAACTTCCCCTTGATGTAATCAGCAAATAAGAAAGTGAGTCCCTTTCCAATTACATTCAGTCCCTGAGATTTCATTGTTATTTTGTTCATGTACTTGTGAAAATCACCTACAGTACTGCCAGTGGAAACTGGTTCATATTTGTTGCCATAGAGAATCGGAAATGGAGACTCTGTGATGCCTCGCCAGAGGTCTAGTTCAACAGTTTTATCCTTGATAGGCTGAAATCCATCCTGGCCATTTGAGAAATTTCCTCGCAAGAGGCAGAACCCCATATTTTTATGACTGCTTGTTTTGGTGCAGGCTTTATACATGCCCTACATAAAAACAAATGACTCTCTAACAATTCTGGTACCACCTAATTCTTTCTGGAAAGTGACAGAACAGAAGCCTCAGGAACTAGTACCAAGCATTGCACAAACCATTCCTCTACCATTTGGAACGTCCAGGCTGCTTGTAAACTGGTGAGGTTTATGTTCACACATAGATAGCTACAGAAATCAGGCTGTTTCTAACCATGTAAAACATCCCTGAGCAATTCCATGTAAATGGAGAACCAGACAAAGCAAAAACCACTGGGGACCTAGGGACAGAAATAAAATTAAAAGGCAGAGGAGCTTGGTAGAAAATCTCTGTTGTTCTTTTTTACAAGTAAACTTTAAAATTGAGTGTGCCAGTGGGTACGTGAGAAGGAGGATACTGTTAGATGTGTGGATATGACAGGAAATGCTGTTGATAATTGATGAACTGAGTCTATACAGTAACTCAGGGTCCTGGGTCCTCAGAAAGGGATCACATTTCTTTCTTCTGTGGCTATTCTCAGATCCGGGGCATCAAGCAGATCACAGAGCTTAGGCTCTATGGTGGGGCCGGGGGTGGCGGCCTGATTTATAGGGGCCCTTTAGTCCTCATTGTCACACGCCTTGCTTCATTTACTTTATCAGAAAGAAAATGGTGGTAGTGGTGGTGGTAAGAATGGCTTAATTAACCACCCGAAATCGTGAGAGACTTTACTCATCACCTCCTTTAACCCTTACTATGATCAAATTATTCAGGTCAAATGATTCTACCTTTACAACAAAGACTCTGAGGCTCAAAGGGATTAAGATGCCTACAGTTGCAGAGAAAGAGCCCCCTGGGATCTGAAGAGGAGGAGGCCCTATAGTCAGAGCCAGGCTCACTGCATCAGGCTTTCTGAAATCTTCAGTCCCTGGAGGCTTCAGAATGATTCTGCCTCCCCCATCCCTCTAAATGCCCTTCATCCTGTACAACATGAAAAATCCAACTGGAGCATTTCAGGATAGAAATGATATGTCTGGAAGACATGTATATCTTACATAGACATACACACACACACAGCTATACTCTCTAAGACTACCTATGTTTGGAGGGAAAGAGTTTAATAGGGTTTCTTAATGGAACCTTGAATACATTGTATGGGGCATTTTTCTCCCCACAGTAACTCAAAGAAATACATGCTGCTTTGAAGATTTTGAGCTTAAAAAAGCTACTTGACTGGGAATGTCTATTAAAGATGGAAAAAAGAATGCCCACTCTAATTTGACAATTTAGTTATGGAGTTTGATATTCTATATGAAATTAAATTTCTGTAATTTGTCATGATGCCCTAGAAGAATTAGGATCCTCTGGCTACATTGACGACTTGCATTCCTTAACACATTTTTCGTTTGTTGGTTGGTTGGTTGCTTGGTTGCTTGGTTGGTTTGTTGAGATAAAGTCTCACTCTGTCACCCAGGCTGGAGTGCAGTGGCATGATCTTGGCTCACTGCAGCTTCTGCTTCCCAGGCTCAAGTAGGCCTCCCACATTAGCCTCCCAAGTAACTGGGACCACAGGTGTGTGCCACCACACCTGGCTAATTTTTTGTATTTTTATCAGAGAGGAGGTCTCACCATGTTGCCAAGGCTGATCTCAAACTCATGAGCTCAAGTGATCCATCTGCCTCAGCCTCCTGAAATTCTGGGATTACAGGAGTGAGCCATCATGCCGGGCTTTAATATGTTTTTATTGGGAATCTACAGTATGCCACATACTATGCTAGGGATACCAATTCGAAGGAGCACTATCGAAAAGGCCTAAGCTGTGATGGGCACAAGCCTTTGGCAGGGAGCTTAACCTAGCCCATGCTTGAGAGAAGGCTTCCCAGAAGACATTTATTTTAAAACTTGCTTCCAGAGAAGAACATAGACAGCATCAAAAGTCCCCAACTTGGGCCAGGCATGATGGTTCATGCCTGTAATCCTAGTACTTTAGGAGGCCGAGGCAGGCAGATCACTTGACATCGGGAGTTCGAGACCAACCTGGTCAACATGGTGAAAACCCCCCATCTCTGCCATAAAATACAAAAGAATAGCCCTGTGTGGTGGTACGTGCCTATAGTACCAGCTACATGGGAGTCTGAGGTGAGAGAATCACTTTACTCGGGACGCAGAGGTTGCAGTGGGTTGAGATCATGCCATTGCCTTCCAGCCTGGGCAACAGAGTAAGACCCTGTCTCAAAAAAAAAAAAAAAAAAAAAAGTTCTCAGCCTGAAGGAATTTTCATTTTCACAGCAGATTTCTTCAGGGATATACATGATTTTCCTTAGTAGGGAGAAAACATTTGGAGCAATGAATTTTCCATACTTTACTAGATTTATATAATGATTGAGTTTCTTAAATTTTTTTTAAAGTCACGTATTCATTCATTCAACACAAATGTTACACAAAAATCATATTGATATACCTCCAAAGTATATTAGGAATACAATCCAAGTTGGGGAAAAAAGCTGCTTAAATATAACATCATGTTATATATAACATAAAATTTGTCATTTTAGCCATCTTTAATTGTACAATTCAGTGGCATTAATTACAGTCAGAGTATTTTACCATCTTCACCACTATTGATTCCCAAAGCTTTTTATTATCCCAAACAGAAACTCTGTAACCATCAAGCAGTAACTCTATTGTTCCCCTGCCCCCAGCCCCTCTAAATATACTTTCTGTCTCTATGAAGTTGCCTATTGTAGAAGTTTCATATTAGTGGGATCTTAAATATTGTACTATGAGTTGGCTTATTTCATTTAGCATGTGTGTGTTTATTTTTTTTTTTCCTTTGAGATGGAGCCTCGTTCTGTTGCCTAGGCTGGAGTCCTGTGGCATGATCTCGGCTCACCACAGCCTCCACCTCCTGGATTCAAGCGATTCTCCTATCTCAGCCTCCCGAGTACTGGGACTACAGGTGTGTGCCACCACGCCTGGCTAATTTTTGTATTTTTAGTAGAGATGGGGTTTCACTATGTTGGCCAGGCTGGTCTCAAACTCCTGACCTCGTGATATGCCCTCCTCAGCCTCCCAAAATCCTGGGATTACAGGCATGAGCCAGCGTGCCTGGCCTAGCATGATGTTTTCAAAGTTCATTTATGTTGTAGCATGAATCGTAACTTCTTTCCTTCTTATGACTGAGTAATATGCCATTGTGCGGATATACTACATTGTGTTGATCCATTCATCTGTTAACAGACAGGTGGTTTTCACCTTTGGCTACCATGAATAAAGTTACAATGAATGTTGGTGCAGAAGCATCTATTTTAGTCTCTATTTTCAACTCTCTTGGATATATACCTAGAAGTGGAATTGCTAGGTCATGTGGTAATTCTGTTTATCTTTTTGAGGAACATCCAGACTATTTCCACATTAGCTATACCATCTTACATTCCTACTAGCAAGATACAAAAGTTCTGCCTTCTCCATGTCTTTGTTTTGTATAGCTATCCTAGTGGGTATGAAATGGCATCTCACTGTAGTTTTGATTTGCATTTTCCCTATGATGGGTGGTGGTGAGCACCTTTCCATGTGCCTGTTGGCCATTTGTATATCTTATTGGGAGAAATGTTTATTCAAATCCTTTGCCCATTTAAAAAAATTGGGTTGTTTGTCCTTTTGTTGTTGAGTTGTAGTTATTTGTACATTTTGGATATTGGTCCCTTACAGAAAATATTTTCTTTGATTCTGTAAGTCATCTCTTGACTTTCTTGATGTTGTCCTTTGGGGTACAAATGTTTTTAGTATTGACGAAGTACAATTTATCTATTTTTGATTGTTGCTGTTGCTTGTGTTTTGGGTGTCATACCTAAGAATCCATTGACAAAGCCCCTTCACTTAACTTTGCTTTGAACAAATACATATTGACTGTTTATCCTATGCCTGAAAATGTGACAGGCATTACAGATAAACAGGACAGGCGCAGTGGCTCGTGCCTGTAATCCCAACACTTTAGGAGGCCGAGGCAAGTGGATCACTTGAGGTCAGGAGTTCAAGACCAGCCTGGCTAACACGGTGAAACCCCGTCTCTACTAAAAATACAAAAAATTAGCCGGGCGTGGTGGCGGGCGCCTGTAGTCCCAGCTACTCGGAGGATGAGGCAGGAGAATGGCGTGAACCCAGGAGGCGGAGCTCACTGTGAGCTGAGATCGCGCCACTGCACTCCAGCCTGGGCGACAAAGCGAGACTCCGTCTCAAAAAAAAAAAAAAAAAAAAAAAGATAGAAAAATCTCCTGATAGCAACAATTTCTATGATGAAAATAAAAAAACACAAAATTAAATAATAGTAATACAATATCAGAATATAATGGGATGGAGAGCAATAGGGAAATGGGGAAGAGAAGGTGCCTAAATTGGTCAGGGAAGCCCTCTCTGAGGTATTGCTAGTTTAACTGACACTTGAGTGGTGAGAAGGGGCCAGTTATTTAAGGATTTGGGAGAATATTCCCTAATCATTGCATGAGAAACCACACACTTAAATCCAGCCCACTTGATCATAGCAGCAGAACCAAGCTTTGTAGCCATGCCTCCCAGCTTTCTTTTGAAACAAATTGTAGTATGCATTTCAAGATTAATCAGCAAAGTTGAATGACTTAATACTTTAAAAGTAGTGGGAGAAAAGGTAAAGGGAGAAAGAAAGGATGTGATTTATATTTCTTTATGTATCAAATTTGTGCGATCCTTGGTAGCCATGAGGGACTAATCAAATGACATATTAACTTGACCAGTATTTTGACAAGCTGTTCTGGAATGTAGGCTCCCAAATTTACTGAAGATCAATAAACAAAGTTTCTCACAGGGTAAGGCGGCAGACACCCTGATCAGCTATCCTGGAAAGGAATGCACGCATACATTCCATTCTCCAGACCCAGGACTAGCTACAGTGGGATTTTTCGGTGGCAAAGGAAAAACAAGAAGATACAAACGTCTGGTCTTTGGTGGACTTGCTGATAAAAATTAGAATGACAGATTGTCTTTTGCAGTCCCTGGTGTTGGATGGTAAACCATGCTGGTGGCTCAGTATACAAGGCACATTCCACCCTTGCAGGATGATGGGAAGCAAAGCCCAGTTTCCAAAGATTTTCTGGACCCCAGACCAAACTCTACTCCTTGGGAAAGTACCACCCAAAAGCAAACACACCCCAAACACACTGCATTCTCCCACAGCACAATTCCCAAAGAGTTGCATTACTCAGCACAATCTCAGCTTTTAAAAAACAAAGACTAAGAGAAGACCCTTCTCTAGGGAGAGCAGTTTATTTCTGATTCCCCAGGAATTAGCCTTATTTGGCACTATTTTATAACTTGAGAGATAGAAAAAAAAAATATCTTTTTTTTGGGCTTTGATAAATCTTAATCACCATAAATTCCACCACCCCTTCCTGCCCCAAACAGGGAGTTTTAAACCCCAAATTCATTTCTCCAATCTCTAAATGCCATTAACACTTCATTCCACTTGGGACATTTTCCACATTCTGCCTCTATTTCTATGGGGCCTTTTTGTTTTATTTTTTCAAGATTTCCTTTATTATCCCTCAGCAACTACACCTCTCTCAATGTAACAGTCATGTCTTATTCATCTTTGCTTCTCCATAGCACCTACTTACTTGGCACAAATGAGTTCTCAGCAATTTTTTTCTATGGCAGACAAATTTTGTGAATTTTGAAAATCATCTCGTATTTTACATGAGCTTTTACAAGCCTTGCAGTGGCCGTTGTTGGTTTATGCATAGCTGTAATAATGTTAGCCTTACAACCAACTCTCTCATAAAAATATCAGTTAGATATGTTAGAAAAAAATGATACAAGGTTTTCACATCCCAAAATCGAATTGTACTATTTCATAAGGAGATGAATAAAACTAAATAGAATAATTTTATTTATAATTAACCATAGAGAAAATGGATGTAGCAAATTTATATACTCCCTAATATCTAAAAGCCACAAATACAGCACTGGGTGGAACAAATACAAAAGGAAAGGTCTCCATTAAAACAAAGTGCTTAGAAAATTAACATGTCAAGCAATATCTATGCATGAGTGATAGCACTGTGAATTATTGTAAATGTCTGTGGCAATAGACATTAAGAATAAAAATGCAGGGATGACATGTCTTTAGTGAAAAAGAAAAAAAGGAATAAATTACTCATTCATTTTGATCCAATTCTTTCTCTCAGGTGAATTAATGTTAAGAAAATAATTCAGGGCCAGGAATGGTGCCTCACACCCATAATCCCTGAACTTTGGGAGGCCAACACAGGAGGATCATTTGAGCCCAGGAGTTTGAGACCATCCTGGGCAAGATAGTGAGACCCCGGTGCTAGGAATAAATAAATAAATAAATAAATAAATAAATAAATAAATAAATAATAAATAAATAATAAATAAATAAAATAGATAAGGCAATAATTTACTAATATAGATAGGATTTAAAAATATTTATATAAAAATTAAATTAAAAAATTATGTAGTTATTAGACTTTCAATGTTTTAAGATCTATGTTATAGCTCAGGCAACTGCTTTACCAAACTGGGCTTAAATCTTATCCCTAGAATGTGTAACAGCAAAAACAAAGGCATATTTCATTACAAGTTTAAAAATACAAACAAAAATGATTGCAAATAGGTAAAATATGAATACATATAAACAAAAGCCAATATCTTTTAGTTTTTGTGCTGAGGTGACTGTATTCAAGAAGCTTGTTAAAATAAGATGAAAAAAGTGTTCTAAACCATTTTCATATTTTAAAATATAACAAACTGGAAATGACATAAGGAAGATGCATGAATAAGAGTTAAGGCTTGTTTGGTAAAATAATAAAGTTCTGCTTGTGCGATGTTCATTTTTCTTCCTCCTCTGCTCTGAATTGAAGCTTCGTGACTCTATTTTCTAACAGCTAAGAGAAGATCAAACACATTCTTGAAAAGTGGAAACTGTTATCCTATGAGGGAAAGAAGATCATGATCACATGCACACAAAGCAGATACCTTCCTTCAGGGATTGTAAAAACAATTCTAAGGTCTAGAGATCCATTAGAGTAATTTTCTATAACTTTTGAATTTTATTAGAGAATAGGAAGGATTCCACTAGCTTAGCAACACTCAGATGCTCTAAACTGGAGGATATCTATGTTAATCACTTCTGGAAACTAAAGAAGTAACTTCATCTTTTTAAGAAAAATCATGTTTTCTAAAGAGCCTAGCGTCTGGCTGGGCACGGTGGCTCACGCCTGTAATACCAGCACTTTGGGAGGCCGAGGTGAGTGGATCACAAGGTCAAGAGATCACGACCATCCTGGCGTGGCGGCATGGGCCTGTGGTCCTAGTTACTCCGGAGGCTGAGGCAGGAGAATCGCTTACCCGGGAGGCAGAGGTTGCAGTGAGCTGAGATCGCGCCACTACACTCCAGCGTGGCGACAGAGCAATACTCTGTCTCAAAAAAAAAAAAAAAAAAAAAAAATAGAGCCTAGCGTCAATGGTAATATTGATGAGCATATATAAATGAGTATTGAGACTAATGTAGTTTGTGACTTTGTGCCAAAATAACTGCATATCCTAATCCTATGTTGATGGTTTTATTAGAAGTCTGGTGGTATAGGGACTAAATGTATCTTGGTTTCAGAGAAGCATTTTATAAAGTCTCCCTGATAGCCATGTGTAGAATTATGACATGGGAACTACATGGTAGGACTGCTGGACACAGTCATCAATGATGGAGGAAGCTCCATCCAACTAAGGTTGATTAATGACTTCTTGTAAACTTGGTGGGAGGTCTGCAGCTATGTGACATGGAGCACTCCTGGGCCCTGTCCTGTTTGTCTTTTTTAAAATCAGTTCCTTGGGTTGAAAGTATGCTTATCACATTTTCAGCTGCCACTAAGTGAGGGAGAGATTGCTAATAGCATAGATGACAGAACCAAAGCACAATATCAACAGGTAGGAACAATGGACTAAGAGCTAGAAAACAGAATTCAATAGGGTGAAAAGATAGTCTTTTGAGACTAATAGTAAAATCAGTAAGTTTAATATGGGAGAGGTCAGATTTGGTTAGGAAGCAGGGAAAAGGGATTTGCTTTTTTCACCTATTTGTAGGCTATATACGTATCTTTGGAATAATGAAGACATTTAAATAGAAAATCACTGTTTATGTCATGAGATCTGCAGTCCAACTTTTCTTTACCTTCCTTTGCATTAGAGTCATCTGGAGGACTGTGTCTATGTGAGAGTCTCATGTTTCAAGAGGTTCATAAAAACACTAGAGAGAAATCAGAAAGATAAACAAAACAGTGAAAGAAGAGAAAACCAACATGTCCTAGATACTTATTCTGTGCCTGGCACTATCCTGCACTGGGAACTTCATATTTGTTCTCAGAAGTCCTATGGCATGGATACCGTATTCCTCAATTTGTAGATTCAAATAGATAGAGACCTGGAATTTAAGGAACTTGCTCAAAGATTAATGGCTAGCAAAAAGCCAAAGTGAGGTTTAAGTCTAGAACTGTAAGTTGCTTAAGCCCAGACTCTACCTTCTCTTTTAGAAAAACCATCCAAATTTAGCATTGCAGTCACATCTTTCAAACATTATCATATTACCCTATGGAAGAGGCAGCACATACCTATGTGGCTCTCCAGATACAAGAACCAAAGTCTTTGGTGCAATTTCATAGGGCAACCAATTTCTGCTTAATTTAAGGAAGAGGTTGTAATGAGTGGAGTTATTCAGCTAGTTGTTCTTTTGGCTTAGGACTGTTTTGGCAATGCGACCTCCTTTTGGGTTCCATATGCTCTTTAAAGTAGTTTTTTCCAATTCTCTGAAGAAAGTCATTGGTAGCTTGATGGGGATGACACTGAATCTATAAATTACCTTGGGCAGTATGGCCATTTTCACTATATTGATTCTTCCTATCCATGAACGTGGAATGTTCTTCCTTTTTTGTGTGTCCCCTTTGAAATAAAATTTGTTCACATACTTCTTTTAATTTTATTTTACTAGAGCTGTTTAAGCAGATAGAAGATCATCTATCATGGATATGTGGAAAAGATTCTTTACTCTCTCTTACTGACAGAGAGGTTGAACTCAAAGACCTGCACCATCCCTTATAACACTAAGTGGGTATTCTTTGTGGTTGGACAGAAGAAAAAAATATACCTGCGAGAATACACATCAAATTCTCAGCCACACTGTCCTTTAGGGTATTGGGAATTTGTGAAGGTGTGTCTTGAGGAGGAGACTGAGTACATGGGGTGACGAAGGACTCCTATTTTATATTTTACACACTTCCAAACTATATGTTAAAAGGAACATGCTTCATGTATAAATATCAAAGATTAACAAGATACATAAAAATAAAAATGGCAAGAAGACAGAATGAAGGGGTTCATGGTTCTTGATTTGTTTGCTGAACTTAGTGAAACTGAGTGGATTTTCATGCCCGTGTTCCCTCTTTCCCAGAATCATCGGTGCTCTTCCAGGGTTGTCTTGATTCTAAGGTCAGTTGTGCAGGAAAGTCATAGGAAAGGCAGCACCCCAGAAATCCTGGTCCACTCAGGGTCCAAACTGCCTCATTAAATAGCCTGAAATCCTTGAAGCATTAAAAAAGAGAGAGAGAGAGAAGACAAAGAAAATGAAGATGTAAACCTCAGCAAACTTCTGTAGTCACTCTATTTATCGTAACTATAGTCCTAACATTACTACTATCAATCATTAACAGTTATTGTAATTTTGCTATGGTCTTGGGATTATGCATAGTATTTTTAAATCAATATTTCATTTAATGTTTGCACAATATTTGAAGAGCACATTATTATCATCCCCATTTTGCACACATGAAAACTCATGCTAGAGAGTTCAGGTAACTGAGCTATAGTCACAGGTTACCAAGTTATGAAGCTGCAAACCAAATTCCAGCAACCTGGAATGCTACGTGGGAAGGAACAGCAGAAGCTTAACAGTACTAAAGCAGAGAAGTTGGCAAATGGGTTCTTTCTGAATACAGTTGAGTTTCTTGTGGCTTGAATCCCATAGGGGATTCACTTATAGCCTCAACAATCATGCGAAGGGTTACCACTTTCCTTATGATGAATATAAATATCATAAATGTAGAGTGAGTGGCATACTACCGCTATAGGCTGTATGTAGCAGTCAGGGTTGAAACTGACCTTGCTGTCTAAGTCAGTGGCTTCTTACCTCGACATTAACTGCCTTGGGGGTGTGAAAATCAGCCTTCTGAATGATGACATTAAAAAAATCATAAAAAAGAATATATGAAATCAAAATTGAATTCATTAGTATTGGCCACTGAAGCTACCACATTTAAGAGAAAACTAATCTTATAAAACTGTGAAAAAATATATAATCAAACCTTTTACCATCCAAAAATGTGTCATAATTATTTTCTTTAACACGGAAGACAAAGCAATAACACTCCTAAATTTTTAAGAGCCAATTTAGACATTTTGATATGTTTGGAATGAAGAATGATTTGATAAATTCTCAGCTTCTAGCTAGTTTAGTCTTTTCCTACCACCAACTCGTGGGAGGAGTTCAATACACTGCAATTCAGAGGGAAGAAAATGTTTTTCTTTCTTCAAAACACTTCCTTTTTTAGGAGTTGTTTATTTAATCATCAGAATAAGACATTTTTTGCAGGCTTGGCAAATGGCTACCAGTTTTGAATTCATTCTGATTTGATTAATTGGACCACAGAGAAGACACAGGAGTAGAACTGACTAGATGTTTCCATTTTTTCGAAACTAAACATTTGGGCGCTGCGGCATTTTTTGCCTGTGTACAGGAGACCACAGTGTTATATGCTCTTAAATCCACTGTTGAATTTAGAACATTTCATGTTTTGTTTTGTGATGCCTTTCCTTCCTGATGAGTAACCGTCTGATTTTAAATTCAGAGCTCACTGTACATGAAATGTGCAGACCTAGGGTGACATGTCTATGACAGGTCCTCAGTGTGGCTAACAGGCTCTCCCATCTGTCACAGGATGACATGTGGTCAGGTTATACAGACCGGAGTTTCCCAGGCAACCGAGTCATGCCCTATGGGGATTCCTTGGGAAGTTGAAAAAAGATGTTGGAGATGAGAGGTCTGGAGCCACCACGTCTCCTAGCCATTGTTTGCTTTCTTTTATCTTTTCCCCTGCATTCCCCATGGTCATTCTCACCAGAGTCTCCAATGTGGGGAATACAATCCATTTCTGGCACTCCAAAAGGTTCTTGGGGGTTCACAGAATTTTAAAAAACTGGAATAGCTTGATGCTTAAGACTGTTCTTATAGTCACATTAGATAAAATCATTTTAAAGTTTGTAAAGTGAATCATAAATATACACAATGTAAGTTACATAAATATAAGTAAATAGTTCAGGTGGTATTAGGCAAAAGAAACAAAACTGAGGTTGGCACATAAGCCATTGGACTCAGTTTCCAAAATTTCTGCTATTCTAGGTTTCTTCCTTTTTGAAAATTCCCATTGTTTTTCTTATGTCTTAACAACAACAATAGTAATGATACATAACACCAAAAGCTCCTTAAGCTGATAAGCAACTTCAGCAAAGTCTCAGGATACAAAATCATTGTGCAGAAATCACAAGCATTCCTATACAGCAACCAAGGACAAGCAGAGAGCCAAATCATGAATGAACTCCCATTCACAATTGCAACAAAGAGAACAAATTACCTAGGAATACAGCTAACAGGGGAGGTGAAGGACCTCTTCAAAGAGAACTGCAAACCTCTGCTCAAGGAAATCAGAGAGGACACAGACAGATGGAAAAAATCCATGCTCATGGATAGGAAGAATCAAGATCATGAAAATGGCCATACTGCCCAAAGCAACGTATAGATTCAGTGCTATTCCTATTTTCTTTCAAATTCACAAAAATGTGTATATATCTAATTATATGATCTTCTGTTACTATTTTTTTTTTAATGAGGAGGAAGCGTTAGTTGTTGGCTAGAGGGAGAGACTTATAAAACTGCCCCCCAGTTCATGTTAAGAGAGCTTAGTCTGGAGTCATATAAGCCTTTTTGTTAATTTCAGTTTCATCATTCACTGGTCTGCTGGCCTTGGGTTAGTGGCCTTGGATTGTCTGATCTTTTTATGCCTCATTTTATTTCTCTATAAAATGAGGAGAGCTCCAGTACCTTCCTTGTAGGATTACTGTAAGGATTAAATGGCTAATGCATAAAAAAGGCTTAGTATGGTTCCCAGCACACAATGTAAGCACCCAATAAATTCTAGTTATTGTTTGTTCTCATTATCATCATGTTTCTAAGATGCTATTAGCCACACAATACATTCTTTTTCACAGTGGTTAACGTGAAGAGAGACATATTTCAGAATGATGGTGCATGATATCTCTATACTGAGATTTTGAAGCCATTATAAATACTGTCAGATTGCATTATTCATTAGTATTATCCTTCTTAATTTATGAGATTCCAGGCAATATCCTTGGTTCCATGACTTCCTTCAAGGTGGAGCCAACTCATGACTGTTGACTGGGGACACCTGTGGGTTAATCTTCAAGTCACTGTTTAAGAGATGACATTTATGACATGCCACTCCCATGTTCTCAGAGGGTCAAGCAAAGAGCAAGTGACATTCCTTGAATCAATCCTAAGAAAATATTTATTTCTGTCCAAAGATACAATACTGTCATCAATTGTTCTTTATGTTTGTTTTCTAGTAACAACCCTGGTTTTAAAAATGGTTACATTTCAGCCATTAAATGGATAGGCACTCAATAAAATACAAAGATATTAGCTCTAAGGTCACTCTCATTATTATTTCCTTTTTAATCCATGCAGATATCTGATGCTAATTAAAATGTTAGTATAAAGAAAAGGCTGGTTAGGCTGATGGACCCGAGTGTCTGCAACGAGAAGTCCCTCTTGCCTTTGGTGGCTTCACATAAACCAGAATATATGAGTTCAAGGTTACTTCCAACCTCCTAGAAACACCTCCTTTGTCCAGTCATGTTGGTGTCTCTTACAATTTCTGATTTTATTTTTGCCTTTTTAACTGTACTGTAAAAGTGCATAGGAGATGATAGTTCTGAGAGATGAGGTCCCTCAAAGTAATATGGACTTTTAAAAATGGTAAGTGTAGGCAGGGTGAAAAAGATCAGTGGAGAAATTACAAAATACATCCTGAGGTATGTAACACAGGATAATACAGGGTTGCTTTTACTTCCTTTGAGAAAAGCAACACAACACAGATTGTCTAATCTGTCTTTAAAAAAAAAAGTCATGTCTCAATGTTTCCCATTTCTTCAATGAGATAGATACTTAAAATGAATGCCCCAGGTTACTGCATGAATGCATAACTCAAACATACTCCCTCTACTCCACCCTGACTGCATTACTATTAATACAGATGAGATTTCAGAAAAAATAATTGTATGAGAAAGGAGATAGATGTCATTTATTCAACCAATGCTTTATTCATTCATCACTCCCATAAATAACATTAAGAGCCTGCTCTGTGCCATCCACAGAGTAATGATTGCTAAGGTCACTGAGCATTTGCTATGTGTCAAATATTACATTATTTAACCCACATGGTACATACATGAGATATGAACCAACTTCTTTCCATTTTATACATGGGAAACTGAGGCTTGGAGGAATAAGACACTGTTGAGATGGCAGAGCCAGACATTGAATCCAATACAGTCTGCTTTCCTATGGTTTTTTCATCCCTTTCCCTCCTTCTCTTCTTTCTTCTTCATGTTATTGTAAAAAAATTTTATTGTGCTCCTGCTACACATGAGTCATAGTTATTGGAGTCCCTCCAGGCTGATCCTGAGACCTGTTGTCTTCTCACGTTAGACTTTCTTTGTAAGCTTCAACCCTGAGACTTGGCTGTGTGAGTCATGCCACATTTTGATATCTTCAGCCCAAACCTTTTCTCTGAGATCCTATTCTAGGCTTATATCTTTTTTTTTTTTTTTAATACTTTAAGTTCTAGGGTACATGTGCACAACATGCAGGTTTGTTATATATGTATACTTGTGCCATGTTGGTGTGCTGCACCCATTAACTTGTCATTTACATTAGGTATATCTCCTAATGCTATCCCTGCCCCCTCCCCCCACCCCACGACAGGCCCCGGTGTGTGATGTTGTCCTTCCTGTGTCCAAGTGATCTCATTGTTCAATTCCCTGCTATGAGTGAGAACATGTGGTGTTTGGTTTTTTGTCCTTGCGATAGTTTGCTGAGAATGATGGTTTCCAGCTTCATCCATGTCCCTACAAAGGACATGAACTCATCCTTTTTTATGACTGCATAGTATTCCATGATGTATATGTGCCATATTTTCTTAATCCAGTCTATCACTGATGGACATTAGGGTTGGTTCCAACTCTTTGCTATTGTGATTAGTGCCACAATAAACATATATGTGCATGTGTCTTTATAGCAGCATGATTTATAATCCTTTGGGTATATACCCAGTAATGAGATGGCTGGGTCAAATGGTATTTCTAGTTCTAGATCCTCGAGGAGTCACCAAACTGTCTTCCACAATGGTTGAACTAGTTTACAGTCCCACCAACAGTGTAAAAGTGTTCCTATTTCTCCACATCCTCTCCAGCACCTGTTGTTTCCTGACTTTTTAATGATCACCATTCTAACTGGTGTGAGATGGTATCTCATTGTGGTTTTGATTTGCATTTCTCTGATGGTGAGTGATGATGAGCATTTTTTCATGTGTCTTTTGGCTGCATAAATGTCTTCTTTTGAGAAGTGTCTGTTCATATCCTTTGCCCACTTTTTGATGGGGTTATTTGTTTTTTTCTTGTAAGTTTGTTTGAGTCCTTTGTAGATTCTGGATATTAGCCCTTTGTCAGATGAGTAGATTGCAGAAAATTCTCCCATTCTGTAGGTTGCCTATTCACTCTGATGGGAGTTTCTTTTGCTGTGCAGAAACTCTTTAGTTTAATTAGATCCCACTTGTCAATTTTGGCTTTTGTTGCCATTGCTTTTGGAGTTTTAGACATGAAGTCCTTGCCCATGACTGTGTCCTGAATGGTATTGCCTAGGTTTTCTTCTAGGGTTTTATGGTTTTAGGTCTAACATTGAAGTCTTTAATCCATCTTGAATTAATTTTTGTATAAGGTGTAAAGAAGGGATCCAGTTTCAGCTTTCTACATATGGCTAGCCAGTTTTCCCACACCATTTATTAAATAGGGAATCCTTTCCCTATTTCTTGTTTTTGTCAGGCATGTTAAAGATCAGATGGTTGTAGATGTGTGTTATTATTTCTGAGGGCTCTGTTCTGTTCCATTGGTATATATCTCTGTTTTGGTACCAGTACCATGCTGTTTTGCTTACTGTAGGCTTGTAGTATAGTGTGAAGTCAGGTAGCGTGATGCCTCCAGCTTTGTTCTTTTGGCTTAGGATTGTTTTGGCAATGCGGGCTCCTTTTGGGTTCCATATGATCTTTAAAGTAGTTTTTTCCAATTCTCTGAAGAAAGTCATTGGTAGCTTGATGGGGGTGACATTGAATCTATAAATTACCTTGGGTAGTATGGCCATTTTCACAATATTGATTCTTTCTATCCATGAGCGTGGAATGTTCTTCCTTTTGTTTGTGTCCTCTTTTATTTCATTGAGCAGTGGTTTGTAGTTCTCCTTGAAGAGGTCCTTCACATCCCTTGTAAGTTGGATTCCTAGGTATTTTATTCTCTTTGAAGCACTTGTGAATGCAAGTTCACTCATGATTTGGCTCTCTGTTTGTTATTGGTGTATAAGAATGCTTGTGATTTTTGCTCATTGATTTTGTATCCTGAGACTTTGCTGAAGTTGCTTCTCAGCTTAAGGAAATTTTGGGCTGAGATGATGGGGTTTTCTAACTATACAATCATGTCATCTGCAAACAGGGACAATTTGACTTCCTCTTCCTAATTGAATACCTTTATTTCTTTCTCTTGCCTGATTGCCCTGGCCAGAGCTTCCAACACTGTGTTGAATAGGAGTGGTGAGAGAGGGCATCCCTGTCTTGTGCCAGTTTTCAAAGGGATGCTTCCAGTTTTTGCCCATTCAGTATGATATTGGCTGTGGGTCTGTCATAAGTAGGTCTTATTATTTTGAGATACGTCCCATCAATACCTAATTTATTCAGAGTTTTTAGCATGAAGGGCTGTTGAATTTTGTCAAAGGCCTTTTCTGCATCTGTTGAGATAGTCATGTGGTTTTTGTCTTTGGTTCTGTTTATATGATGGATTACGTTTATTGATTTGCATATGTTGAACCAGCCTTGCATCCCAGGGATGAAGCCTACTTGATCATGGTGGATAAGCTTTTTGATGTGCTGCTGGGTTTGGTTTGACAGTATTTTATTGAGGATTTTTGCATCGATGTCCATCAGCACTTATTCCAAAATTGACCACATAGTTGGAAGTAAAGCATGACTCAGCAAATGTAAAAGAACAGAAATTGTAACAAACTGTCTCTCAGACCACACTGCAATCAAAGTAGAACTCAGGATTAAGAAACTCACTCAAAACAACTCAACTACATGGAAACTGAACAACCTGCTCCTGAATGACTACTGGGTACATAACAAAATGAAGGCAGAACTAAAGATGCTCTTTGAAACCAATGAGAACAAAGACACAACATACCAGAATCTCGGGGACACATTTAAAGCAGTGTGTAGAGGGAAATTTATAGCACTTAATGCCCACAAGAGAAAGCAGGAAAGATCTAAAATTGACACCCTAACATCACAATTAAAAGAACTAGAGAAGCAAGAGCGAACAATTTCAAAAGCTAGCAGAAGGCAAGAAATAACCAAGATCAGAGCAGAACTGAAAGAGATAGAGACACAAAAAAAATCTTCAAAAAATCAATGAATCCAGGAGCTGGTTTTTTGAAAAGATCAACAAAATTGACAGACCACTAGCAAGACTAATAAAGAAGAAAAGAGAGAAGAATCAAATAGATGCAATAAAAAATGATAAAGGGGATATCACCACCGATCCCACAGAAATACAAACTACCATCAGAGAATACTATAAACACCTCTATGCAAATAAACTAGAAAATCTAGCAGAAATGGATAAATTCCTAGACACACACACCCTCCCAAGACTAAACCAGGAAGAAGTTGAATCCCTGAATAGACCAATAACAGGCTCTGAAATTGAGGCAATAATCAATAGCCTACCAACCAAAAAAAGTCCAGGACCAGATGGATTCACAGCCAAATCCTACCAGAGGTACAAAGAGGAGCTGGTACCATTCCTTCTGAAACTATTCCAATCAATAGAAAAAGAGGGAATCCTCCCTAACTCATTTTATGAGGCCAGTATCATACAGATACCAAAGCCTGGCAGAGACACAACACAAAAAGAGTGTTTTAGACCAATATCCCTAATGAACATCGATGCAAAAATCCTCAATAGGCTTACATCTTTAAATCTCAAGGGCCACTAACACTAGACATTTTAAAAACTTCACTCTGTGTGTCTCACCACTCACCCTGTCCCAAACCTGACGCTTTTCAGTGGTTACCTCACTGAGTAGTTTTCCCATTCCTCCAGGCATGGAAGACAGAAACGAGGCCCATCCTCGTCACCTTTGTCAGTCTCACCTGGGACCTGTGATAGACTCTTCCCGAGACCTTGTAATTCCTTTGATGTATTGAATCTCCCCCTCCACTACACTGGTCTCCCCTGTCTCATCTCTGGCCTGAACAACTGCAATGCCCTCCTAACAGTCCTCTTCCAATCCATTCTCATGCATCAACGAGAATGGAATTTTTCCAAATGCCATTTGCTCCCATTGGCATCTTCAGACTGTCTAATGGTGGTCGTGCATGGTGGCTCACGCCTGTAATCCCAGCACTTTAGGAGGCCGAGGCAGGCAGATCTTGAGGTCAGGAGTTCGAGACCAGCCTGACCAATGTGGTGAAACCCGTTCTCTACTGAAAATACAAAAATTAGCTAGGTGTGGTGGTGCCCACCTGTAATCCCAGCTACTCAGGAGGCTGAGGTAGGAGAGTCGCTTGAATCCAGAAGGGGGAGGTTGCAGTGAGCCAAGATTGTGCCACTGCACTCCAGCCTGGGCGACAGAGTGAGACTCTGTCTAAAAAAAAACAAAACAAAAAAAAAAAACAAAAAAAACACCTTCAATGGTTGCCTATGGATCTTACAATAAAGATCAACATTTTTAATATGACTCCAAGTATCTTTTACTTATCCTGTCTCATAATTATATGCCCTTTGATTCCTGTACTTTGACCACCCTGATCTTGTCAGTTGAGTGAGACATTGTCACCCAGATGCAAGGTCTTAGCAAGTGCTGTTCTCTTTGCCTGAAAAAGGCACCTCCATTCCAAATTTTACCTATGTAATTTCTATGCTTCCTTTATATCTCAACTCAAGTATAATTTCCACACAAGTTTTCCTTAATCTCGCATACTGGATCAGGTCTTTTGCTATTGTTATTTAAGAAACTTTATTTTAGGCTGGGCACGGTGGCTCATGCCTGTAATCCCAGCACTTTGGGAGGCCAAGACAGGTGGATCACTTAAGGTCAGAAGTTCAAGACCAGCCTGATCAACATAGTGAAACCCCGTCTCCACTAAAAATACAAAAATTAGCTGGGTAAGATGGTGCATGCCTGTAATCCCAGCTACTCAGGAGGCTGAGGCATGAAAATCACTTGAACCTAGGAGGCAGAGGTTGCAGTGAGCCAAGATCATGCCACTGCACTCCAGCTTGGGCAACAGAGTGAGACTCTGTCTTACAAAAGGAAATAAAAAGCTTTATTTTATTCAAAGCACCTTAAATAATTAGTACTTATGTACTTATTTGTGTGTTTATTTAATATCAGTTCTCTTGACTAAAAGGTAAGCTCATGAGAACAAGAACCATGTCTGTTTTTATTTACCATTACATCCTCCTGTGCCTAACGTAGATCCTAGTACATGGTAGTAGTTCAGTAAGTATTTAGACAAATACATTGTGATAAGGCATGTGTTTTAGTCTTTCTTTGTTGCTATAAAGGAATACCCAAGGCTGGGTACTTTATAACAGGGGTCCCTAACCCCCGGGCCATGGATCAGTACCTGTCTATGGCGTGTTAGGAACTGGGCTGCACAGCAGGAGGTGAGCAGTGGGTGAGTGAAGTTTCATCTGTATTTACAGTCGCTCCCCATCACTCTCATTACCACTTAAGCTCTGCCTCCTGTCAGATCAGCAGCGGCATTAGATTCTCATAGGAATGCAAACTATATTGTGAACTGTGCATGTAAGGGAAATAGGTTGTACACTCCTTATGAGAATCTAATGCCTGATCTGTCACTGTCTCCTGTAATCCCCAGATGGAGCAGTCTAGTGGCAGGAAAAGCAGCTCAGGGCTCCCATTGAATCTACATTATGGCGTATTGTATAATTATTTCATTATATGTTACAATGTAATAGTTATAGAAATAAAGTGTACAACAAATGTAATGCAATTGAATCATCCCAAAACCCTCAACCTGCCCCTGATCTGTAGAAAAATTGTCTTTCATGAAATTGGTCCCTAGTGTCAAAAACTGCTGCTTTATAAAGAAAAGACATGCCGGGCGCAGTGGCTCAAGCCTGTAATGCCAGCACTTTGGGAGGCCAAGACGGGTGGATCATGAGGTCAGGAGATCAAGACCATCCTGGCTAACATGGTGAAACCCCGTCTCTACTAAAAAATACAAAAAACTAGCCGGGCGAGGTGGCGGGCGCCTGTAGTCCCAGCTATTCGGGAGGCTGAGGCAGGAGAATGGCGTAAACCCAGGAGGCGGAGCTTGCAGTGAGCTGAGATCCGGCCACTGCACTCCAGCTTGGGCGACAGAGCAAGACTCTGTCTCAAAAAAAAAAAAAAAAAAAAAAAAAAAAAAGTAAAGAAAAGACATTCATTTGGCTCATGATTCTGCAGGCTGTACAAACAGCATGGCACCAGCATCTGCTTCTGGTGAGGACCTCAGGCTGTTTCCATTCATAGTGGAAGGGGAAGGGGGACTGTACGTGCAGAGATCTCATGAAGACAGAGGAAACAAGGATGAGTAAGGGGAGTCTTTTTAATAATCAGCTCTTTCAGGAACTAAGAGAGTAAGAACTCCCTCATTACCATGAGAAGGGCACCAAGACATTCACGAAGGATCCACTCCCATGACCAACACACCTCCCAGTAGGCCCCATCTCCAACACTGGGGATCAGTTTTCAACATGAGATGTGGGGGACAAACATCCAAACTATAGCAGCATGATAGGATTATTCTATAAGCAAACTTTCGTGTTCTCCTTCCTTGTGAATAACAACAAGCACCACCTTTGTCTCTGGAGAAGGGATTCTCAAACTTTGGTAATGGTCAGAACCTCCTGCTGAACTTCTGAAAACAGAGAGCTGGGTCCTACCCCCAGAGTTCCTGATTCAGTAGGTGTGGACTGGATGTATCAAAACTCTGCATGTTTAATGAGTTTCCTGGTGATGCTGATGCTGCTGGTCTGGGAATCACACTTTGAGAACGACTGTACTAGTCCATACGGAGTTTTGAAAGTCAGTTCCTACATCTCTGTGTTCCAACATTTTTGAGAAATCATCCCTTCCTCATCACTACACTAGGCACAGCCTTGGATGCTCCAGGAAATGGACAGTTTTGCCCTTTCCTTGGTAGTTTCTAGACCTAGGAGAAGCTTCAGTATTTCAACAATTGTGCCTGGCACTGCTCAGGAATCCAGTTTCCAGCAGCAATTTGCTGAACAGTAATTGCCCTGAATTTCAACAGGGACAAGTGCCTGCAACTGAAAATAAAATGGGGAGGGAGAATGAGGAGGCTTAGGTTTCAAACATCTTTCACTGAGGAATTAATTTTAAAAAGATACACAACAATAAAACATGAACTGAGTCCAGACACCATCATTCAGGGCAAGCTTTACCCTCTGAAACTGGCCCTGAGCCAGTGTGGAGCCAGGTGCTTCTCTTGGATCTGAGTCAAGTGCCCTGCGGCCACCTATGCAGCCCTCAGGTAGGATCCTGAAAGTCCTTCACCTCCAGCTGCCCACTCGATCACTATTTCAGGTCCCGCCAGAGGACCCCCAGCTGGCTGGCCGGGGTCCAGCAGGTCAAGCTGGCTTCTCCCATCATCTATGCTGCTGGAAGGAGGACAGGCAGGACTGTTAGGACAAGAGAAAGCTATTGGACTGCCTTGCTTGCTTGGAGCTCACCTCAGAAAGGTATTGTTTACACATGATTACAGTGTTTATAGCTTATTATCTCAGGACTAGTGGCTGCAGAAAGCAACAGGAGGGGCAGACATCAACACTGAGATCCAGGTTTTAATATCAAACAAAACAAAATAATTGGACATTTTGCGGGGGAGGTGGGGTGGAATGGAAAAAGGTCAGTGTACAGAGAGGGGCATTTATAACATGTCCTGAAAGCTGATGAGCTCACTGGTTTTAAGCTAATTCTACAAAGTGGGCCTCAGGTGCAACTCAGAGGGTAAGAAGGTGATGTGCTGTTTGCCCAAAGGGCATGTGTTTGAGTACATGCGTGTCTAGTTGAATTGAAAGCAGAGGACTTGTGTTTGTTTCATCCAACATTTAAAAGTGCCTGGTGTGGTGGCCATGAAGATGTGCCACATAAACATTCAACTACAGGGTGAGTAATTGACCAAGGGCACAGGCCACACTTCTAGTGGGTTGTCCCTAGCCAGTGAGCAGTGAGTGTGTGTAGCAGAGTTACTACGGCAGACCCATTTCTTTCTTTCTTTCTTTCTTTCTTTCTTTCTTTCTTTCTTTCTTT
>NC_045450.1:62094465-62153203 GCF_002776525.5 Piliocolobus tephrosceles | reverse complement strand
TCTTTCTTTCTTTCTTTCTTTCTTTCTTTCTTTCTTTCTTTCTTTCTGTCTTTCTTTCTTTCTTTTCTTTTCTTTTCTTTTCTTTTCTTTTCTTTTTTTTTTTGAAATGGAGTCTCACTCTGTTGGCCAGGCCGGAGTGCAGTGGCCCAATCTCGGCTCACTGCATCCTCTGCCTCCTGGGTTTAAGTGATTCTCCTGCCTCAGCCTCCCAAGTAGCTGGGAATACAGGTGTCTGCCACCACACCTGGCTAATTTTTTGTATTTTTAGTAGAGACAGGGTTTCACCGCATTGACCGGGCTGGTCTCAATATCCTGACCTCAAGTGATCTGCCCATCTCTGCCTCCCAAAGTGCTGGGATTACAGGCATGAGCCATTGCATCCAGCCAGGCAGACCCATTTCTAGGAGACACGGGACTCCTCTAATGGCTGACTGTGGCTTGAGTCCTCTTCTGTGGCTTCTGGAAACTTCTTTCTACTGCACGGATGTCTAAGTTGAGTTAGCAGTCTAAGTGTAAGTTGAGTCTAAGTCTATGACTCTGTACCCATTTTTTCCCTCTCTCCTTCGCTTGGGGTCATGCCCACTTACATTGTGATCTGATGAGTTTTGCAGCCTTTCCAGCTCCTTCCCTACTTCTTCTTGTAGACATTTCCCCTAAGATCCTTGCATGTTTAATCCCGGTAATATGAGAGGGCACAGAATATTCTTCACTTGTGTGAAGATATAGAAACATTTTCTGAAAAGAGGTAGATACAGATTCTAAGAAATTCTTTTGTCAATTGGTCTGGGATCTCATCAACATCATCCAGCAGGATTCTTGCTCTGTTTTCTTCCATTCGTCAAGTTTACCTCTGTCCAACATATACCTGCTTACTCTCCTGCAGAGGGTCTTCAAGACAGTTTCACTGTCCCTGGGGAATAGTTTGGCTTCTAAATCCCCTGCAATCATGGCTGCTTTTAAAATTTCCTTCTCACTCACCTCGAGTGACAATCTAGCATCTCTAAATCTGCTACCGTGTTGGAGTCATTAAACACACCAAACAAGACAGCATGAATAATGTTTTTAACAGCCCTCTGACACAGATAGTACGATTCGCAATTGCTTTTAAGCTGGCAGGCAATTGTGTATAGTGGCTATGAATCAAGGAAACATAAATCAAATGTTATGTTGCCTTGAGAAAGTTACCCAACCATTCTGATCTTACTCTCTACCATTTGTTTAAAAAGGAAGAGTGAGGGGAGAAGTAGACAGTAACACTACAGAGCGGTTGTGAAGATTATATAAATTAATATTGTGTATGTGGAGTTAATGTAGGAGACTACATCCTTTAATGCTTACCGGGTATTTACTATAATTATCACAAAAATTAAAATTACAGTAAGAAAACATGGGTAGGCATGGTGGCTCATGCCTGTAATCCCAACAGTTTGGGAGACTGAGGGAGGCTGATCGCTTGAGGCAAGGAGTTCGAGACCAGCATAGCCAACATGGTGAAACCCTGTCTCTACCAAAAATATAAAAATTAGCCAGGTGTTATGATGCATGGCTGTAATCCCAACTACTTGGGTGACTGAGGCACAAGAATTGCTTGCACCCAGGAAGTGGAGGTAGTGAGCTGAGATCACACTACTGCATTCCAGCCTGGGCAACAGAGCAAGAGTTGAACATTCTCAAATATCTTGGAGAGGGGTGGGGGACGGAAAAACAGGCACAAGATATTTCCATCCCTTAGCACAAGGTGTGACACATACATAGTACTTAATATTTGCGAAATGAATAACCTTAAGTATTAAAGTTTCTCAATCTTGGCATTATTGATATTTTGGACCAAATAACTTTTTCTTGTGGGGTCCTGTGAAGTGCAGAAGGTTGAGCAGCGTCCTTGATCTCCGCACACGATATCCCAACAACCCCAAGCCTAGGTGTGATCATTAATAATGCCTCCAGACATTGCCATATGTTCCCTGGGTGGAGAATGTCCCCAAAAAAGAACCACCATTAAAGATAGTGTGTCCATAGCTCCTGGATCTCAGAGTCTCAAAGACCAGCAGAGAAGTCATTCTACTTTATTTTAATTTTTGGTTTAATTTTCTATGTTCTATGACAGAGTTTGAAGAGCTCTGTGGATGTTCAAAGAGCATAGAGAAGGGATATAAGTCCATGCTGGAGAAGTTAGGAATGGTTTGGAAGGCTTCCCATGAAGAAATCTGAGCTCAGGCTGATGCCAAATTGAGTGTTCCTCCAATTAAGACCTATAGAATTGACCTTTCGTTGGTTACATTTATAAATAGACCTGCTGGGTCAATCTGAACCCATGATGAGAAGACTGGGCTTGGTTTCACTCCAGTTCCATGGTGGAGAGAATGCATTCCAGCTTTCACATTTTAGAAATTGACAACAGCCATTTTTTGTGTTAAGTTGAAGCTGATGATTAATGTTTCTGCCTTCTGAGGGAAATGACATCCTTCATAGCCATGAAGTAATTCATCTCTTCTCAGCTGCTGTTCACTTGGGGGAGCTGGGCAAGCAGAATGGGGAGCTGAGATGCCCTCTGTCAGTTATTCTGTTTGACTGAGGAATGAGGCAAGGAATTAACAATCTTTTATTTCTTCAGAGCACATTAATTAGTTATTTGATATGCTCAGATAGGTCTGGAACTGAATGGGGTGGAGGCTAAATAGTTCTGCACATAAAATAGGGAAAAGGGAAAGGAAGGGGAGTCTCTGGGGAATACAGAGACTCAAGAAACATGGTGGGTGGCCACTTGTAAGAAACAGGATATCTGATACTCACTTTAAGTTAGTTTCCACCTGTGTGATGTAAACCTCATTCTATGGCGGGGATGGTTGCCCAACATCATGAATGCACTTAATGTCACTGAATTCTACACTTTCAAATGGCTAAGATGGTCAATTTTGTGTGATGTGTATTTTACCACGATAAAATAAAACCAGTGTGAGTTTTCAAAATTTAACAACTGCCAAACACATGAGTGCATGCACACACATACGTGCATGCCTTCCTTAAGTGGTTTGGGACAAACTAAAGGAGCTACCTTCTATGTCTGGGTTGATGTAGGACAGAGGAAAGAACAGTGGAGAGTTAAGAGTGGGTGAACATGAGGAAGAAGATCCCTAGGAGATCACTCAAGTCGTGGCAAGGATGCTAGACTTCCTACTCTATATGGGATTTAGGGATCACATTGATGGTGTTCACATTTCAAGGGACAGGGTGAACTCAGCTGTCATCTAGCTTATACAGAAGGATTAAAAAAAAAAAAAAAAAAAAAAAAAGATTCAGCTGAGATGGGAGAATCACCCAAGCCCAGGAGGTTGAGATTGGAGTGAGCCAAGGTTGCATCACTGCACTCCAGCCTCGGCAACTGGAGTGAGACCCTGTCTTAAAAAACAAACGAACAAACAAAAAAGGAGATGGCACTCTGTGCTCTAGCCTGGAGTTTATCAACAGTCATTTACATATTTATATGACCTGTTTCAGAGGGCTGTTGTAAGGGTCAAAGGAGTTAGCTATTCCGATTTAGTACATACCAACTTGTATTATTCCATGCTACCTTTTCACACACTATTAATGGTTTATTTTACATTGTGTTACATCCCTTTGATGGTTGTTGGTTTTGATTTTTGCTCTCTAAGGTTTTTTACCTTCATAAATTTTCTCCTCTCCCTGGCATGTCTTGATTTCTGCTTCCTTTAACTCCTTTTTCCCTAGAATTTAAGCATATAAATGCCATTTTGGGTCAGGCCTGTGACTGGCAACAGCGATAGCCCATGTGAACTGTGAAGGTACTTTTTCCATGTAATTCTGACTATTAGGGATGACTTCCAAACCCATTTCCGGCTGAGGTATTTTCTGGTCAAGCCTTCAGGGATGGCTGTACAGACATCTGTTGGTAGGTTTCCAGAGTACAAGGGGCTTCTCTTCCTACATTAGAACATCCTAGAAACCTGAAATGACTGCTGGCATGACTTGGGGTGGTTCACACCCACTGGTCCAATGCCTCAGGCTACCCAATAAAGAATGTGGAGATGAACTTAGCCTGTGTTTCTACAATACAACAGATTCAGACCTAGTTTCAAATTCTACCATTGCCTCTTATCCAAATTATGTCAGCTGGTAATTACTTCTTTGCACATTAGACAGTCTTGCTTTCATTTTCCAGATTAGAAAACTACTTTGATGCTTATTTTCCTTAAACAGTAATGTGTTTGGCCCCATTCCAGGGAAGCAATCAATTAATGACAGTACATTTAATCGCTATCACTACTCTTCATTTCTAAACCAAACTAGGGTCTCTCTCCCCTACAATGGAAGTTTCTGAGATATAGTCATGCCTTGTCTTGCTTCTGTTTTCCCTGCTTTACATTATCAATGAAACTTAAGATACCCTTCATATGTAAAGCTGAAATCTAAATTGTAGTGCTTGTGAAAAGATAGGGCCTTCCAAATCTAACATTTAGCAGGTGCCATCACCAGGTTCGTGAGTGATAGCATGCATAAAATTTTAATTAAAATAAAAAGCATTTAGGCAACAGGTATTTATTGGGCACCTAACATTTGCAAGGTATAAGACAAATCATACCTGGACTCCAAAACCATGCTCTTTTGACTACACTGCTCTGTGTCTACACAGAATAGATGAGGAATAAAGATGAAAAAAGAATGTGACAGACCTGGGTCATCATCCTGGCTCTGCCTCCTTGCTCTGTGACCTCAGCCAGTGATCTCACCTATCAATGAGCACCCGTTTCCTTATCTGTTAAAGTGGATGAGTAATAACCCCCTCACGGTGTTGGTGGAGGATTGGAGGATTGGGGACCCTATGGAACATGGTTCCCATTTCCCTTCCCCATTATATGGTGCAGATGTTGCTACTGCTTATCGTAGCTTAGTAGCCCCGTGACAAAGCAACATCCAAATTTTTGCTAAGTGCATTACGTTACACTCCTTTAATGGATTATGTCCCAGCCATTAATGATAATTGCTCAGGGAATCGTAATATCTGCAACATATTCCATATATAGTACTAGTCAAAGTAGAACACAAAAGTATATGCAATGCATTCTCAACTATGTAAAACAGTGTTTACAGAAGGAAGACATACCATATCACGTTCACTCTGGTTATTTCTGAGGGGTGGATGAATGGATGCGGAGTTACTTTGCAGTAGCTCACTCCTGTAATCCCTGCACTTTGGGAGACTGAGGCAGGCAGATCACCTGAGGTCGGGAGTTTGAGACCAGCCTAACCAACATGGATAAATCCCATCTGTACTAAAAATACAAAATTAGCTGGACATAGTGGTGCATGTCTGTAATCCTAGCTACTTGGGAGACCGAGGCAGGAGAATCGCTTGAACCCGGGAAGTGGAGGTTGTGCTGAGCTGAGATTGCACCATTGCACTCCAGCCTGGGCAACAAGAGTGAAACTCCATCTCAATTAAAAACAAGAGAGAGACGTGGTCTCACTATGCTGCCCAGGCTGGTCTCAAACTCCTGGGCTCAAGGGATCCTCCTGCCTTGGGCTCCCACAGTAGTAGGATTACAGGTATGAACCACAGCACCTGAGCCATTCTTATTCTCTCATTATACTTTTCTGTGTTTTTCAATGTTTTCAAGAAGAGCTTGTATTGATTTTGTCATAAAAAGTAAATATTTATTACTATTTTAAGTGAAAAAATATCTAAAATCCTTCCATATTAAGCCTACTAGTCGATTCTATAGTGTATGTGACAATTTATTTGTTTTTTAGGGGTGGAGTCGGGGAAAGTTGCTTTTGCTTCCTCTTTATTCTGTTTTTGTCTTCTTTATGTGCTTTTCAACGAAATAAACATTTCATAATGAAAGCAGTGTGCTTAAAGCTGTGTGTTTGTGAGAGATCTTTCATTTACTATACAGTTAACTCACTGGGCAAAGCAATATTTAGGCAATTCTGAAGTGTTTCTTTATGTTAGAAAGGGTAAGGGGGAGGGAGGCATTTCAATTGTAATGATTTTCCTCTGTGTCATTTAGCAATTTTCCAAGGCCATTTCATTATGGCCGTGCTGGGCCATTTGAGGTACCTGCTCTCTAATCAGGCCTGGCTGACTTCCAGTCAGCCTGGGCGGAAACTCACTAGGCACAGGGTTTAATTGGGGCCACCCACCATGGAAGCGCTTCTCCCCTTTGTCCAGAGAGATGGAAGCTCTTAATGGAGTGCACATAAAAACATCCAACACTGCACAGCAGGCACAAGCAGGCTCTGATGTCCCAAGGCTGCTGTTATGTCCCAGTTCAATGTTAGCTTTTCAGACTTTTCCAAAGGGCTTCTCTCCTCTTGGGGACAATGTAAAATGCGAGACACTCCATCCAATCACAGGGGACAGTGGGACTCTGCAGAAAGAGAGCAATACAAAGTATTAGGTTGTTCTCTGGACACAACCTTATGTTTGCAACCTCTCTAAATAGATCCCAGACTGCTTTGAAATTAAGAAACACGCCCCTCCCCACTCCATCTCTTCTATTCTCCCTCTGGCACCTTGGATTCCTTAAATTAATTCCTTGTAAAAGCCAGTTGAGTTCCAATAATTAGTTTTAAATGATCTGCCTCTTGAAATTGTTGTGCCTTGCAGTCTTGTGGAAACGCCAGTCTCGCGCATAGTGGGGGCCAAGTCACTACGCAGCTCTTGGAAACAAATTGCCTGTGTAATAGGGTGCAGCCTCACAAAGCACTCCCAGCAGGATGGTGACTGCGTAACTGAGTAGACAGGGTGTCCAGTGCCCAGATCACGGTGGGTGTTCTGGGTGATGCAGAAAGTCAAGGGAGCTGCAACCTGTTTGTGTGCTTATAGTGGGAAATGTTTAATTTGGATGAGAGTGCTGCATCTGCAAGCCTCCTATGATCTGTGCTTCGTGGGATCCCATAGCCAGCATCCTAGGAGTAAACAGTGTACTTGCTCTGCTCCACCCCCACCACATGGGGCGGAGGGATAAAGGAGACAGAGAGAGTGGTAACAAGGCTATTACTTACCAAATGCTTAATGTGGCATTTCACCTGATGACCATGATCCCCACATCCATGTGAGATAGTACTATTATTTTCACCATCATGTAGACAGCCAAACTGAAAGTTTCTTATGGCAGGGGACTCTCCAAGTGCATCCTGTTAGTATCAAGTTTCTGCGTGACTCTGCAACAGCATTTCTCAGACATTAATGTGGGCACACACTCACCTGGGGGCCTGGCTCCAATGCAGGAAGCAGTAGGTTACCTGAGACTTTGCATATCTAATGTGCTCCCAGGTGACGCCGCTGTTGCTGGTCTGGGAACTACACACTGATCACAGAGAGGCTAGATGATGGTTGGTTCTCATTTGGTTGGCTCTTATATTCACCTGGAGACAAAGGGCTTTAAAAAGAATTCCAACGTGCATTCAGACCCATTAGCTCAGTATCTCTGGGGGCAGGACTTGCCCAATGAGCACCAAGGTTGAGAACATCTGCTAAGGTGGGGCATTGTATAGCTAAATAGGTGAGGGTAAGTCTCAAGGCACTTAGACTTACTTGAACAACAACAATAATGTACAGTTTAATTTAAAAGGAAAGGAGAAAGAGAAACCACTGTGTATTGGAGAGTGAGAGACGGAATGAAAATGAGGAAAAACTGGGGAATGAGGGAAGGAATAAAAACAAATAAAATATCTGGACATAGTTGACAGGCAGGTATGGAATCTATTTGGTCATGGAAGTTCTCCCTTATGGGGTGCAGGAATAGTAGTAAGATTCCATAGTTGGGGCTGGCTTAGGGGGTGGTTCAAAGTGCCTGTTTCAACAGCCTGGATTGTTTTCTTTCTGTGCAATGAGGTTTCAATTTAACATATTATCAAGCATGTAAGTGCTAGCCCTGTTCTTAGTATTAGAAACAAAGATGATAATGACATCTCCCTGCTCTAAACAGCTGACAGAGCAGCATTAGTTGGGTTGGGGGTCATGGCCTCTTATTGAACTGTCTCACTTTTATGACAGAGACCATGGGGGAATGGTAGGTTATTATGGGGACACTTGGAGGTGTGCTTAATCCAGCCTAGCTCAGTCAGGGCAGTCAGGGAAGTCTGCCTGGGTAAGACACTTCCTTCTGTGAGTCTTTAAGGGTGGCAGATGCTAATGGCCAGAATAAGGTAATTGCAGTGAGAATGGAGAGGAACAGAGTCATTGAGAAAGCAAGATAAGGTGACCCCTTACACCTCCCATATCCTAGGATGACTCCCAAACTTCCCAGTTTGGGATTCTGGGTATATGGAGAATAGCCAATGATCTATGTGTGGTGCCTTGTCAGTTTTAAGGTGCCTCTGAATGCATTTAGTTAAAAATGCCCTGTAAGTGGTTGGAAATAATTGTCTAGAGCTTGGGACAGAAATTCAGGCTGAAATAATAGATCTGGGACTCATCAGCAGATGAGATGGGCCCTCATTGCTCAGGAATAGAGGAGATTATCTTGTGAGAAAAAATGAAGGACAAGGACCAAAGTCTGAAGTCCAATATTTAAGAGACAAAAAGGGCAAAAAAAAAAAAAAATGATTAGTAAAAATTTTTTGAAAAGAGGGGTGAGGGGAACTCAGAAAAACAAGGCAATGTAATGACCTGGAAGCTATGGAGGTAAGAGGGTTTCAAAAAAGAGGCAGTGGTCATTAGTTTCAAACACTACAACAATTTAAAGATCAGCATGGGTTCTCTTTCTCTAGCATTTTTAATGGTTCTCTCTGAGTGAAAGGAGAAAGGTCCACATCTCTCTATTTCTATTCATTTATTCAAAAACTTTATTGTACTTTTATTTATAAGAACACGTGACTGGGGGCAGAAGCCAGATTGCATTTTGTTGAGAAGTGAAGGTTAATTGACAAAGGATATAATGTACTTATCTTCACCTTCACAGCCAAGCCTTCTGAAAGAGCCCTCGGAGGCAGTGTGAGTTCATGGAAAGGATGCTCAGTAAATGAAGAACAAAGCAGAATCAGTAGCTTAGAAATTGTAATGCAGTTCAATTTCTTTGTAGGTGGAATGAATCTTTGCTCCTATTTAGTTTCCCAATCTAAGATGAGAAAAGGCCTGGCTGGGTGCAGTAGCTCATGCCTCTAATCCTAGCAGTTTGGGAGGCTGAGACGGGCAGATTGCCTGAATTCAGGAGTTCAAGACCAGCCTGGGCAACATGGTGAAACCCGGTCTCTACTAAAATACAAAAAGTTAGCTGGGCGTGGTGGCTGGTGCCTGTAATCCCAGCTACTCAGGAGGCTGGGGCATGAGAATTGCTTGAACCTGGGAGGCAGGGGTTGCAGAGAGCTTAGATGGTGCCACTGCACTCCAGCCTGGGTGACAAAGTGAAACTCTGTCTCTAAAGAAAAAAAACAAAAACAAAAACGAAAAAATGAGAGAAAAGGCCTAAGGAGATTGCAACCTACGCTGGGCATGATGAATGGCTGTACCCTGCCTTGAGGTGACTTAAAATGAAATCCAGTAGGTCTGTCTTCTCCATTCTGTCCCCACAAGACTTTATTAGCCCAGAGGGTTGCTCTTTTCCTAATTTTCATAGCTTCCAACTTTTAATCACTTTTTTGTGCCTATGCAAAAGGGAACATCATTTTCTTATGCTCACCCAGTCACTGCTTCTGGGAATTGCAATTGTGAAATCAGATGGGAAATAGCAGAGCTCAGACTGAAGTATTCACCTTCTACACAAGAGTTCACAGCCTTAGGAAGGGATTGGCTATAGGAGTAAGAATCAAAGGAGAGTTAAAAAAAGAGGAAGAACACTACCATTCATTGAGCACCAGTGGTTGAGGATTTGCATTAGACACTTTATGTGTGTTATCTCATCCAATCCCCATGAAAATAAATGGATGTGAGGTAGGGATTGCTCCCCTGTGTTAGAGATGGGCATGCTAGGACTTCATGTTTAACATCACACAGTAAAAGTACTAAGTCAACTTTCATTGAAAGAAATAGAAAATGCAACACAGACTAATATAAAGGGGGAAATAGGGTTATAGAAAGATCTCTTGGTTTAACTGGTGGTGATTTCAAGGATCAAAGGAGAAGGGACAAATATTGGCCTTAGACTGGAACCTGTGTATTTTCCTATTTCTTTTCTACTTTTATCTGTATTTTCTTTTTGCAGCTCAGGAGGACAGCCAACATCTCCAGATTTAAATCCCTTTATTCTTTCTGCTATATTTTGCTTTCCTCATGAATAAGAAATGAGTCACAAGCATCCCAGAAGCTTTAAGTCCTATTGACTAGGAAACGTTGCTGGCATTCAAGTGCAAGTACTATGGGTCATAATTATTGGTTTGTGATAATAGTTACATCAGAAATCTTGACCCACTTAATGGAAATACTTATAGGGATGCCCAAGAATGTATATTTCTAACCATGTTCTGGGTGTTCTTCATTAGCAGTAGTTCCCAATCCTTGCTGTTGCAGGACAAAGGCTTAGTGGAGCCAAGACGGTGTTAGAGATGAGAGTTTGATAACCATTAGCGCAGACATCTGAGCTTGTTCATGATGGGCTCATGATAGTGGAGAAGAAGGAGAAAATACTCCATGTAAACAAAAGTTATTCGCCCTTCTCAGGCAGGCTGATATTTTCCAGAGCTTTTACAAAGTATATATTCCACTCTTCACGATGCAGAGAGCTCAGAACTTGGCCTCCAGTTCACTTGTGGAATTTAGTAGTCTAGTTCTAATACTACCTCTTCAGCCTCTGGCAAGCATGCTACTTTTAATAGTAGGGCTTGGGAAAGGACTAAAAATAGAACAAGGAAAGCGAGCCCATGCAGCCAGAGTACGAAGAACAGAGAAAATGAGATGAGCAGAGAGAACCTTATCATATAGATAAGTCAGACGAGCACATGGTTTTAAAGGGAAGAAATGGATACCAATGTCCTCAGAAAGTTAAGTAGAAGAATAAATAGCAGGTGAAGGAGAATAGTTGGTAATTGCTAAACTGTGTGTGATGACGGATCTATTTACAAAACTATTTAAACTAAGGGGTTCTGCTTCCTGTATTGTTACTACTAAGTAAATAGAAGTTTGTTGCCTGTCACTTGTTTGAATTTCATTCTTTGTGTGGCAAAATATAACTGTTTATCTTTCTGGATGGTTATCTGTAGAAGGAAAAAAGTTAGGACCTGCTGCTCTGTTTCCCTTTCACCTCCTCTCTCTCCTTCTCCCCATTGTTTTTGAGGTCTGGGTTGCTAAATGGACTGCATTTCTGAGACATTGACCGGAAAGTAGGCCTTAGATCTTAGGCCTTCAAGGAGGTAAATCCATTTCCATCTCTTTCTTTTCCTTTTGGCTACTGTGTTGAAACAAATTCTTGTGTTCTATTTTACCCTCTTCTAGGTTTAGATGTGTGACATCTATCTCTTTGGACATCAAAATGTTTTCTACAGGAAAGTACCGGACACCTGTTCAGTAAAATCCAGCCTACTGTTTGATGCAACTTTGAGCAGCTAGAAGAGGAAGAGTTTCCCTCTACTCGCTGACAGAAAAGGAGAGGAGCAAATAAGGAGTCAGTTATAGCACAGAAAGTCAACGGCACCCGGAGAGGCAGTAAATGTTTCTTACTTTCCATGGAAGGGATGTGTGCATCTTCATGAATCCAGGGACAAAGGAAAGCGAGTAAGTAACGTGGTTTGCCATTTATTTTTTGATCTGTCCAGGAAGAGGCACATATCTTAATGTTATTTGGCAAATAATAATAATAATAATTATTATTATTATTATTATTAAATTAAATTAAGCTTATGTCAGTAGAAAAAGAAAGAAAATCAATGCCTAGAACTGTACCATTGATTTTAAAGGAAGAGAAAGGGGGGATATTTTTAGTGGTTAAGAGTGAAAAGTGTGATGTCTCTATCTCAAATTTTCCCTCCATTCCTCCCTCCCTCCCTTGCTCTGCTCCTCTTACAAACACTTATGAATGTCTGTTACATGGAAGATTCTGGGCTACGTATGACAGAATACAACACATCAGCAATGAGCTCTGCCCCCCATATCCCCATTGGTTTATTACAAACTTCAGATAGCCATTTTAGTGTCCTAGATTTATCGTTTTAAAATCAGGTAAGACTGACATTCCCAAGTAACTTAACAGCAACTTTGCAGTTTACAACTGTAAGACTGGACCATGGGCTCATGATTCTCTGTCACCATCTAGAGACAATTTATACATATTGCAGGGCCAGTTCCTGGAAAACTGTGTATAAAATCATCCCAGAAGTTACGGCTTTGCAAGTATTTATCAGCCCTAAAAAAGAGACTGGACATCTACAAATGAATGGAACTGCAAGTTTTGATCTTCTAGGTCTAGAACTATGCAAGAAATGAGTCTTGGTTTCTGTACCCAATCATGGAGGACTTGAATCTATGGAGAGCAAAGATTGACTGGGGTATGGAAGAAGAGCTATCAAATCACTGGAGGACAAACCACTTACATTAAGTTCAAGAGGAGCCCTCCAGTCTCTCAACAAAATGGGCACTCAACAAAAAATGTCACAGAATAGGACTGGGAATCTGTACTATTTATCCAGGTTCTCACCTAGGGGAATTTTACCCACCAGGAAACGTTTGGAAACCTCACAACATTTTGTTGCATTTTGGGGGCTGCTACTGGCATTTAGTGGAGAGAAGCCAGAGATGCTGCTAAACAGCCTATGTTTAGAATGCACAGGATGATAACCCCTACCACAAATGATTATCTAGCCTAAATCTCAGTACTGCTGAGGTTGAGAAACTCCACAGTTGAGCACAGAGCATAGTTAAGGGTTGTTCTCCGACTTCAACCCTGACCATGGAGAGTAACCTATATTATTAACCCTAAAAGAGGAGGACCAGAGAAATATGGATAATTTCATGCAAATGTATCTTAATGGAGAGACACAAATCAGGGCCATGGTTATTTTTAGCTGAGTGTGGACAAGCCCTTTACCCTCCAGTTTCCTTCTGTGTTCACCTGATGATGTTGCTGACAGTGCTGTTGATCCCAGACTCCTGTTTTATTCAGCCTGTTGTTTGGTGACGTGACCTCCAGCAGTGTTTTACTGCACGTCTTTGACGTCCGGTTTCCTATGGTGTCCAGTTCTTCACGGAATCACATAAAGCACTTAAGTCACTTGTGTCTGAATCACCCAAAAGTGCTTACTGCAAATGCACACTTGGGCCGTACACCAAATCCATGGAGTCAGAATCACAGTGCTTCGTGGCCTGGAAATCTGCATCTTTAAGCTAGCATTACAGGTGATTTTGACATACATTCAAGTTTGACATAGGATGTATGAAATCACAGAAATACACCATCATCACTTCTTAAAGTCCACTTATAATGTGCTTCAAAAAATACATTCACTTACCCCTTAGGCTATCCTTTTGATGTAGCATGCTGATTCCTATTTTACAGATTATAAAACAGGGGCCACAGAGCTTAAACAGATAAAGTAGGGAAACCCAAGTGATTTGTTTAGCCCTGATGTTCTGTAAGGACTTGCCTCATGTTCCTTAGGCAGACATATCCTTCTCTGCCTCTGCAGCCGGGGTTTACCTCTTCCCGGTTGTGTTCAATAAAACCGACTATGTGTATCGAGCTATCACTTAATCGAGGCTTGACATGGACCTCATGTTAAATATTTCAGTACCCACAGGACTGAGCAGAGTAATACATCCACCTCCACTGCCACTACCCTGGTCCCAGCAAGACACTGTCATTGTGCCCCTTCATGCCAGCAACAGTTGCCTGGTTTGTTTCTGGCCCTGCTTCAGCGTGTCCAATCCCTACCCTTGCTCAAAAAATGATTCACTTTTTTTTTTTTTTTTTTTTATTGGACATGATGTTGCCTCCTACACATACACAAACCCCCATTCATTGAAATTTAATGACTTCCAACGTGCTTCGCCCCAGCTTACAAGGTCCAGCTGACCCAGCAACTGCTGTATTTGCTTCTTCCTCTGGTCTGTAACAGTTTTCACGTGGCAATCACTTAACTACCTGGAGACCTTCACTTCTGCTGTGCCCCCTGACCTAACATGCAAGATCCTACTCCCCTCTTCCCTCCTAAAACCGATCCACTCTCTGGCCTTATTTAAGTGTCAGCTCCTAAGAAATGCCTTGCACGTGTTTGTATGTGTGTGTGTGTATAGACATCTAAATTAGATTCTGCTGCCATCTAATTTAGGAGACAATAATTTTCCTTTTTAGTATTTGTGTTCATTTTGCTTCTAGTACTGTTGTCGAGCTATCCAATCAGATTCGTTTCCACTGGCCCGTGAGAATGTATTTTGTTCACCTCTGCAAACAGGGATCAAAGGATCCAATAAATGTCTTGAGTAAATGAACAGGCACACAGCAAACTGGATGCACATTCCTGGTGATGGCGTGCACTGTTTGTTATAACTGATTTCTGTGGGTTTGGGTATCTGGGGCCAAGATTCAATCTCGAAGAGTGGGAAGCGCGGTCACCGTGAGAAGAGAGGGAGAGATCCGGGAGAAGAGGGAGGCCCCTGCGTGCCATGAGTTTTTACATGCTGCAGACAGTGACAGGCTCATTGTTCTGGTCCTCCCGGCTGCCTCAGATTTGCTGACTCTGGGAAGCTAGGTTAGCTTGTGCGCATCTGAGCCTCCTCTTCCTCATCTTTATCAAGGAATGAATAATTCCCACCTGAAAAGCGTAGGGCCTGAGGCAAATGCGATACAGCAGGGGATAGCTCCCAGCGCTTAGGAGGTGTCGAGGACACTATCTTGACTCTTTGCCAGAAGAGTTGAAAATGAGAAGTCTGCACAGGCAGCGAAGAAGTCGTGCCACTCACCTGTGCCTTTCCTCTTCTGAACTCATCTCCCCAGTGCGCTTAAATTACGTTTTCCAAGCCTGACCCTGGGCGCTCCCCTCCTTCTCACGGCTGTCGGTCCTCCCTCCCCATCACTCCCACCCAGCCTCCCCGCCCCCTTCACCCCCTCCCTCGGAGTTGGAGCCGGGAATCCCACGCCCTTGCACCAGCCCGGGGGCTCGGACGAGCCCGGGAGCCGCTGGTCGCCAATCACCGCGCGGTGGAGAGGCGGGCGCTCGGCTCCGGCGCGCTGGGGGAGCCAGCTGGCGCTGCTTTCCCTGTAGCCTCAGACGCTCACACCGACACAGACAGACTCACAGACGGGCGGGCAGGCACCGACAGAGTCTCCCAGCCGTTTGCGCTCCAGTCCCGGCCCAGGGAGTCCCCCGCACCCCCTGGGGAGCCGCAAAGGGCAGCTCAGCAGGCCAGCGCCGGGAGAAGGGAGGGCGCGCAGGCAGCCGGAGGAGGGGAGGTCCCAGCGCGCCTCCGCTGCGATGTGAACGGCGGCGGCTCTCACCTGGAGCCGCACCTGGGGCGGCGAGCTCCGGGGCCGCGGAGAGAATGCTCGCCGCCCGTGCCCTCCGCCTGCAGCGTCTGGCCACCCGCAGCCGCCGCGCCCGCACCTGACCATGGAGTGCGCCCTCCTGCTCGCGTGCGCCCTCCCGGCCGCGGGTTCGGGCCCGCCGAGCGGCCCAGCGGGACTGGGGCGCGTGGCCAAGGCAGGTGCCGCCGAGCGGAGCTCCGAGAGAGGGTGGCAGAGGGCACCCGACGCCAGCCCCACCGCTCCCCTCACGCGCGATGTCACCTTTTCTTTTGCAGGCGCTCCAGCTGTGCTGCCTCTGCTGTGCGTCGGTCGCCGCGGCCTTAACCAGTGACAGCAGCAGCGGCGCCAGCGGATTAAATGATGGTTCGTATTTGCCCCCCACCCCCAAGAAGGGCCTTTCGCAGCACTTTGTCCCTTCCTTCCCCCCAAAACAGAAAAGATGGAAAAGTGCACCCCCTAACCTGGCAGGTGTGCGCTGTCTTGGAAATGGTTCCTGTTTGGAGAGAGGGGAAGGTTGGCAAGGACTGAACTTATCAAAAGAATCAATGCCTCAAGCTGCAAGTCACATAAAAGAAAATAGTCTCCCTCCTTCACAGGTGGCTTGTTAAGAAAGAAAAAAAAACTTCAGTGAGAAATTCTAAGGGAGGTGGACATTAACTGAGGAATTACTTATTTCCTCCCTCTCCTAACTCTTGGTGGAGGAAGCTAACTCTTAGTGGGAGATGAAAGAATGTGAGCCTCTTTCCTCTCTCCATCTTTCCTCATTTCTCTCTCCACTTTTGTTCCTTTTCTATTCTCTTCTTTTTTCTTTCCTTTTTGCTTCCCTTGTTTCACGGATGCCTAAGGCTGCTTTTAGAGAGAGGAAAGCAGGTGACCTGAGGTCTCTGAGTCCTTTATCTATCTTTTCTGACGTTGCGCAGCCACAAACTTCCTAGAACATCCCTCACTTCTGTCATTTATTAACTTCCCAGTGGCGCCCAGAGGGAAATCCTTGTTTTGATTGTTTCCCATCAGCTACAGGAGAACAGCTGATTCCTGACGCAAGGCGTCTCTCAAAACCTTACTGTTCAACCTGGATTCTTTAGAATTCTGTAAATTTTAGTTTTGCAAGGTTATCTCCTTTTCTTGTCAGGGTAAAGAGGTCATAATGGGGAGTGGGGCAGGATGGAGTCATGGAGAAGGGATTCACCTTTTGTCCAACAGAGAGGCTGTAGTTTCTAAAACCACCCCTCATTCTTATATCAGGATCAGACAGCTGGAGGCCACGTCCGACCCAGCCACCACTTTGTAAAGACCTCACCCTTACTCAGCTCCTGAAGTGATCAGTCAGAGATCACTCTTTACAGGGGACACTGACTGCCCTTCTTCCATGAAAGACTGAATGTAAGCAGTAGCCTGTTATTCTCCCCTTGGAAACAAGCTGGTAGCAGGTGTCTGGGGGACCTTGATGGCTGATTCCATAGAAGGCCGGCTGGATAACGTTCCTACAGAGCCTTCCAAGTAAGAGCAGGCAGAGTTTCAGATAATTTGGGACAAGACGGTGAGAAACACACTTCTGCATATGTCAGGAAGCATTTTCATAGTTAAGTTTTAGTTTGACAGGAGGAGGAGGTAGACTTTCTCTAAGAACTTGGACATAATCAAGAGCCAAAGCCCTTTAAAGCAATATATCATATTTTTAAGAGAAGAAAAATATTGTATGTCTGGCTCAGATTTTCAAGGTTAAGAGAAGGGAAAAACTCCCCCCCCCCCATTATTTTAAAATATGTGTGTCAATTTTATAGCATTTTTAGTCAAAGGATGAAGTCAAGAAAAATGGGAGTGGGAGGACATAAAGAATATAAAAATGAAAGCTGCCCAAGGAGTAAGAGTCACAGATGGTTCATAAACAGAAGAATATTATTGTCTATTGGGGAGAATTTTTTTTTTTAATGTGAACCTAATTAGGCCATCACTCATTGATCCTTGGTAGCTACTGGGGCTCCACTTTTCCTTAATTTGTTTGTTTGTTTGTTTTGGAGGAAGGGGAAGGTTGTTGACTGTTTAAGGGAAAGGAAAATTCTTCTTCCTTTTCCTACTCCAGCATCCGGGGACCCAAGTGACTCAAACACACCTCATCGTTACTCAACATCTTTCTAAACACTTTCCAAAGTAGTTTCCCATTCTGTGCCTCGGAAGTGGCAAAGTGGAGTGTTTTTAATGTGCAGAGGGCATATTCCAAATCATTTTGTGGGATGATGCTTTTCAGCTTCAATGTTTGGTGAAAGAAAACACTGTGCTGGCTTTGCTTTTCAAATAGCAAATTGTGTTTTAGCTCCTCCTCTTTGGAACATTCAGCAATTAGTGCTGCTCTAGGGAGCAATGGTGAATGTAGTTTTAAACATGCCTTTCCAGGCATTCCAGGTGTCCCCTGATATGCCACTCCCCCACCAACATGCCTGAGCAGTTTTATCCATCAGACTATATAGGAGGGTTCTGACAATTTTGAGGCATTTTTGTGCATGTGCTGTATTTTATGCTTACAATTAAATGGGATCATCCCTGTGAAAGCTCACAGTAAAATGCTAAGAGTGATACAAGTACCAGAGTTTTCTTTTCACAAATAATATTGGAAATACGAAAATGCTCTTGCTTGTTAATGATCTGAGATATCATCTGAAGCTACTCCACACTGTGAGTTAGGACTTGAAGTGTAAACTCTGCCTCTGCCAAAATGCTCCCGATTCAGTTTAAGCACAGATAAATTAACCTCCTTGAAGAAAAATTCCTCATTTTGTAGTTTTATATTCATTAACTTTATCTTCCAAAAAATTAAATTTTATCTATATGCATGACCCTGTGGCCAATATATTAAAAGATCCAGACCATTAAACATCAAAAGAACATTCTAAATCTCTCTCCAGACAAGAGGCGTTACATTTTTCCATGGACATCCATGAAATTCATGAAAATCATGATTGGCTTTCAGGCACCTATAGAAATGTCTATGGCAGAGTTAATTGTAGAGACAGGTCTTCTGCTTCCTGTGCTGCTCTGAATTAGATTTGATCTAGGTGCAAGGCAACAGGAACAAAGATATCTTTGAGTTTTGTGTTGCTCTTTGCCAGCCTGCTGGAAAGTGACCATTTGGAATTGTGGGCTCTGGGTGCTGACAGCTAAACTTTTCCCATTGCAGATTATGTCTTTGTCACACCAGTGGAAGTAGACTCAGCCGGGTCATATATTTCACACGACATTTTGCACAACGGCAGGAAAAAGCGATCAGCGCAGAATGCCAGAAGCTCCCTGCACTACCGATTTTCAGCATTTGGACAGGAACTGCACTTAGAACTTAAGCCCTCGGCGATTTTGAGCAGTCACTTTATTGTCCAGGTACTTGGAAAAGATGGTGCTTCAGAGACTCAGAAACCCGAGGTGCAGCAGTGCTTCTATCAGGGATTTATCAGAAATGACAGCTCCTCCTCTGTCGCTGTGTCTACGTGTGCTGGCTTGGTAAGTTCACCCCAGTCTGAGTTGAGTTCCCTCTCTCGTGTTTTGTGTAACTTGAGTGAACAGATGTCTGCAATGTAAGTGCTCTTCCAGCCAACTCCACACATTCACACTGTCAGCCTTGATACTTCTAATATTCTCAATTGAATTAATCTAATCTGCTCCCAGAAAAAGAAAATATAATAGAACTTTAATTACCATTTAGAACATTCTTTTGATGTTTAATGGTCTGGGACTTTTCATTCTCCATGTTTGAGATGATCCCCAAGGAAATTAACTTGATGGATGCCATTCGCTTTGTAATGTCCTGGGAGACCAGGCATTCTATAAATCTAACAAGCTGTGTGCGTCTACATGGCTTTGAAATGGGAAAACTGTATTTCAATGCAAAATTGCATTCAGCAGCCCTGGTAAGATCAACCTTCACTTTGCTAAAGGGAGGCCCTTTGTTTTCTTTGAACTAATCTGTTGCTGGTGTCCTGCTCACATAAGATATCCTTTTAGAATGTGCTGTGCTGTGTTCCTGGGCTGGCAGGATTCAATGTGGCATCCAGGGAAGCAGAACCTTTTAAAAGCATTTGGGACAAGCGTTATTTCCTGCCTATGTAATCCTCATCTGCTGAGCACCAGGCCAAGAATATCATTGTAAATGATACTCTTCTCAGGATTCAAATATACGAGGTGGTAAATGTTGTTCTGGGTTGATTTCATTCTGTGTTGTGATTGAGAAGCGTCCTGAATTGACAGAAGAGTTGGTGTGTGTTGAGACACATGGCAATTATGCTCTGACATGGCCAGAAGAAGGAAAATGTGAGAAAACCCAGCTGAGAATGTAGTTAGTAATGTACATGGTACATCATGGCACAAAGCAAGATGTGGCTTGGGTGCGGGTGAATGAGGACTCCCATGTTCTTCATTAGTTGAAACTTTCAGTTACTTTTTAAATTTTTTCCCCCTATTTTGGCCTGAAATTTAGCTAAAACCTCTCTTTACAACCACAATCATGGTATTCTTTCTTTGGTCTATTTAAAATGATGAACGTGGCTCACCAATGACCTACATATTATAACATGGTTACATGCCCCTGTGTATGCACACATGACTGTATCTTGGTTTTCTGTTTTTTTTTTTTTTTTTTTTTTTTTTTTGTGGCAGATCTCCTGGTCTTCATTTAGCATCCTCTCTGTATTTCTCTTTCTCCTGTCTATTCCAGTATCCTAAAGGAGGAGTTTACACAACCCACCATATCGGCTTAAACTATCTCATTCCACATACCAGTAGTTAAAAGCAGTCTGCCCAGGTTCTAATTCTCACACCAGCATTTACTCGTAGGACCCTGGACTCATTATTTAACTCTGTGTTAAGTAGAGTTAACTATGCCTTAGTTTCTTTATTTCTAAGATGGGAATAACAAGAGTTTACATCACAGGGCAGTGGGGATTCAATGACTTCTTATGTGGAAAGTGCTATAGCAGTTCCTGGCAGGGATAATTGCCCTATAGCTGTTTCATTTTCAGCAAAACAGCCTCCTCATGTTTAGCACTCTCAGGACTCCACTCTGTGAGTGATGGGAAATCTGATCAGTTGTCTCATATTAATAATCTCATGGTAATAGATTAATATTATCAAAATTTTACATGAGTAGAATCATAAATTTTTCTGTATGAAGATTTCACAATGCTTTTTTCCATTTTTTTTTTTTAAACTTTTAGGTTCAGGGGTATAAGTGAAGGTTTGTTACATAGGTGAACTCATGTCACAGGGGTTTGTTGTACAGATTATTTCATCACCCAGATATTAAGCCCAGTACCCAATGGTTATCTTTTCTGTTGCTCTCTCTTCTACCACCCTCCACCCCCAAGTAGACCACAGTGTCTGTTGTTCCCTTCTTTGCATTCTTGAGTTCTCATCATTTAGCTCCCACGTATAAGTGAGAACGTGTGATTTGAATTTCTGTTCCTGCTTTAGTTTGCTAATAATAATAGCCTTCCTCTCCATCCATGTTCCTGGAAAAGACCTGATCTCGTTTATTTTTATGGCTGCATAGTATTCCATGGTGTCTGTGTACCACATTTTCTTCATCCAGTCCATCATTGATGGGCATTTAGGTTGATTCCATGTCTTTGCTATTGTGAATAGTGCAGCAATAAACATTCACGTGCATGTGTCTTTATGTTAGAATGGTTTCTGTTCATCCCATACCTAGTAATGGCATTGCTGGGTCGAATGGTAGTTCTGCTTTTAGCTCTTCAAAAAATTACCATACTCCTTTCCACAGTGGTTGAACTAATTTACACCCCTACCAACAGTTTGGGGCTAGTATGACTGAACATTCTTATATATGCATTTTGATGAACTTATGGACACATTCTGTTGGACACATGCCTAAGAATAAAGCTGTTGAGGCACGGAGTATGTATAAATTGAGTATTCCCATATCTGAAATGTTCAGGACCAGAAGGGTTATGGATTTTCAATTTGGGGAGGATTTTGGAATATTTGCAGAATATATTCTGGTTGAGCGTCTCTAATGCAAAAATCTGAAATGCTCCAATAAGCATTTTCTTTGAGTGTCATATCAGTACTCAAAAGTTTCAGATTTTGGAGCATTTCAGATTTCAAACTTTTGGATTGAGGTGCTCAACCTGTATATGTTCAGCTTTAGTGAGCACTGACAAGCAGCTTTTCAAAGTGGTTGTGCTAATGTCAACTCGCATCACCAGTGTGTGAGAGTTCCAGTTGCTCCAAATCCTCCTGAACATTTAATATTGCCTATTTTTCCATTTTAGCTGTTCTGATTGATAGGTGTGAAGTAGTACCACATTATGGGTGTAGTTTGCATTGTTCTGATGGTTAATGCAATTGAATGCATTTTTTTTGTTTACATTTTCTTGTAGACATTGCTCAGCTTCTTTGGCTAATCAGGGGTTCATAAGTCCTCTAAAGTTAATTAGCAACTATAGTAATGGATTCAGAATAGTAGATTCAGGAGTTCAGAAAAGGAACAAGCCTTTAACAGGCTTGTTGGAGAGACTCATCGAGTTAACATGCCAGGAGAGACAGCCACTCTTCTTCCATTAATACAGAGACTGAGAAGAGATGAATGAGACTGGGAGATGAAACTTCTTCACCTGAAATGTATATATCAGTGTTTCTCTGAGTGGGGCCAGACCACTGGCCTTAGGATCCGTTTGGATGTGGTAGCAATTTTCTCGTGTGCATGCAGTGTATATTAGGAAAGCAATACCACCTTTAAATGATTTGACAAAGTACTAATGGGAATCTACCATTATCTTGACTGCTAGAGAGGTCCCCAAAGAAAGTGAAAAATGGTAGAATGGTTATAATAGTGAATACATATGTACATACATACATATAAGCAGACATGCATGCATAGATACTCCAGCTAAAATTTTCCTAGCAGAGAATTTGTCTTAATAATTCAGAATTAACCTGTTTAAAATATTTGTAATAATTTCTTAAAATGCACTCACCTCCTCAGCCAACTCACAGGTCTCACTTTATTCCAGAGTTGTAGTGGTTGTTACTTACTTGGAATAATTCATGAAACAGGGTTGCACACTTCCCGGAGTAAATATTGCCTACTGTTATGTTTAGAGATGATAGTTTTAAAATTTTTGAATGCTTTTATACATGCAACCTAGAAAAGGTCACCCCTGTCTTCTATACCAAGTGGCCTTATAATCTGTGAAGGTACTGGGATTTGTAGCCTTTGTCCCAGAACCTCAGAGGTACAGATTAACCTAATCTCATCGTGATCTGCCATGTCTGTCTTTTCTGCTATATCCAGCCTCCCTCTGACTAGCACAGGGATGAGAAAGTCATTATATCCAGCAAGCCATGACCTTGTTGAAGACTCTTCATCTTGCCATTCAACCACAGTCTTACAATTTTTACCTGTATTTTTAAATTTTGTCTTCCAACAGAACAAACTTGCATCTTTCTTCCTATGTACTAAGAGTTCTAAGAAATTTTGCTGCTCAAAAATAGTCTGTCTTAGTGATCCTTTTTGTCAGGACAGTGATTATCAGAGTGTGATCAACTATGACAGCTTCACCTGAAGGGTTGGAAATGTGAATTTCTTTGTCTACAACAGAAGCTCGGGGAGGCTGGGCACAGGAAAGTGTATTTTTAATTCTCCAAATGATTCCGATGCATACAAATATCTGAGAACCACTTAGTGAAAATGCTTGTGTTTTTGGAACTTGTTAGAAAGACACATTGATTCATCCGTTTTTATTGTTATTTTTTAGAGACAGGGTCTTACTCTGTCATCTGGGCTTGAGTACAGCGGTATCATCATGGCTCACTGGAACCTCAACTTCCTAGGCTTAAGCAATCCTCCCAACTCAGCCCCCCAAGTAGCTGGGACTACAGGCACGTACCACCACACCCAGCCAATTTTTGTAGAGGCGAGGTTTTCCATGTTGCCCAGGCTGGCCTCGAACTTTTGGGCTCAAGCAATCTTCCTGCCTCAGCCTCCCAAAGTGCTGGAATTACCAGGTTTGAGCCACCACCCCCCACCCCCCATCCTTTTTTCATTCGACAACTATTAGCCTCTAGTGTGTCAGGCACTGTTGAGAGCATGGTGGATGAAGCTTACCAACAAGATGGATGTTAGATCCAGGCTATAGAGGTTACAATCTAGGGGAGAGGATGAAGCAATACTTTTAGACCCGGAAACTGCGAATTTTATTGTGAACCAAGCTGTGACTCAACCCTGGAAGAAGGAGTTTACAGAGTGTGGTTTTAGAAAAGTGGGGAGCTGGTCAAGTAATTGCCAAAATGCCACCTCTCTGAGCTGTACAATGCATATTAGCACATTGACAAGTCAGAAATGTCTTATACTAAAGACACCTGTTTAACTCTGTTCATACCTAGAGTTTCCCTAACTTCTTTGGTCAATGAATTTTTTTTTTTCCCCCAAGGAGCATCTCTTCACAGTCTGGTGGTAACATGAAAAACATCAATGCAATGGTTCCCAAAAGAGATACTATAATATTATGTATTAATTTTTATCTGTTAAGAGATGCTCCAGGAATAAGTGCTTTATGGTCATACAAGTTAGGGAAAATTTAGTGATTTAAAGGAAGCTAAACAACTTTAACATATTTCATACGTTTTAATGCACTAATATTCATTTTAAAGTGCCAAAAGATGGGATTTCCATACTAATTTGACCACTCCTCCCCACCCCACCCCCCTTTTTTTTTGAGATAGATTCTCGCTCTGTTGCCCAGGCTGGAGTGCAGTGACATGATCTTGGCTCACTGCAACCTCTGTCTCCCGGATTCAAGCGATTCTCCTTCCTCAGCCTCCCAAGCAACTGGGATTACAGGCACCCACCACCACGCCCAGCTAAGTTTTTTGGTATTTTTAGTAGAGATGGGACTTCAGCATGTTGGCCAGGCTGGTCTTGAACTCCTGACCTCAGGTGATCCACCTGCCTCAGCCTCCCAAAGTGCTGGAATTACAGGTGTGAGTTACTGTGCCCGGCCCACTCCTCCTCTTTTTGAGTCACACTTCCATCAACACCTTGTACCAGTGTTCTGTGGTTCACCCTAAAACAGCAGTTCCTAAGTCTCATTATTTGTAATTGTACCTGACATGTGTTGCTGTTGGGGAAATGCACCCCTTGCTTAAGAAATTCTAAACCAAGCTCCATTCTTCATGTGAAGATTGAATGAAAATACATGCAAAAACTGTCACTCATATTGCGTTTCTGCTCAGCTTTGTAATACATGGGTGAGTTTACCATTGATGAATAACTTCAGTGAAGGCCCAGCTGGCAAGAGTAGTGGACTGCTTTGCTGTTTCTCTTGGATCTTCTGCCTGGTGTCTGATTACTATCCAGCCTTAGCACTGCATCTGCCACTCTGAGTGGAGTATGTACTGTGATCAAGGCTGCCATGAGAACCCCCTCCAGCCTCAATTCCTGATGCATCATCCAATTTTGTCACTCGGTTTCCCCTCGTTTCTCTTTTCTTTGTCCCCAACAATTAAACCGTAAGTGGCGTTTCTCCCCCATGGCTGGCTGCCCTAATGTCCCCATTGTATCTTTTTTTAGTGGTGGCCTTTTTTAGACTACAACTGCAGTGACCCATTCTCCAGAGAGCCTGGGTTCTTGCAGAACTTTGGAAGCAACTGGATTTCAATAGGCGGTAGGGACGCTTTGATCTCCCCCTTTCAAAAGTACTTTATGACTCAGAAAGCTCAGTCATTGAGTTGTCTGTTGCTGGTCACTGCCTGCCAAACAGTCTTTACAAAAGCTGATTTCCATTCATAAAAGGGCTGAAGTTGAATGACCTTCGTCCATGGCGGGCAGAAAGAAACTAGGCTCAGCTGCTTTGGAGGCTTTGGAGAGCCTTGTTAGTTAGTAGGGGTTTGTTGAATTACATATACCCCCTTGGAGCTTTTCGGTCACTTGAGAGGATCACGTGAAGTTAAGGATTACACTGGGTTGTATTTACGTGTTTTGTGAGACAGGCTAACTGAAATCAGTGATGTTTTCTTAGGCAATTACTCAATTCATTAAGAAAGGATAAAAAGTTTTTGTTTTGTTTTGGCTTCTCTCCTCTTAAGACATGATTTGTGAAGAGAATTATTTGCTCATAAGAAACTTGTAGCAAAATGCCAGATCAGACTCCTTTTTAAAAAGAATAGCCAAGGTTCTTGCCAGAGAGCAGGACCCCAAGGTGACTAAGGCCAGTTTGAGGGGTCTCACATGGGAGGCTGAAAGGCAAGTCCTTCCTGCCTATGCTGCCTGCCTTTTTTTTTTTTTTTTTTTTTTTTTTTTTTTGAGACAGAGTTTTTTTCTTACCACCCAGGCTAGAGTGCAGTGGCGTGATCTTGGCGCACTGCAACCTCCACCTCGCGGGGTCAAGCAATTCTCCTGCCTCAGCCTGCCCAGTAGCTAGGATTATAGGCATGCGCTGCCATGTCCGGCTAATTTTGTATTTTTAGGAGAAACGGGGTTTCTCCATGTTGGTCAGTCTGGTCTTGAACTCCCAACCTTAGGTGTTCCGCCCGCCTCGGCCTCCCAAAGTGCTGGGATTACAGGCGTGAGCCACCGCACCCGGCCTGCCTGCCTTTTTGGGTATGGCCACTAAGGCATCAGGCTCCCCAAGTCCTGTGATGTAAGTATTGGGCTTCCTTTATGCCTCTGGGCCTTGGTTTTCCCATCTGTAAAGCGGGAATGGTAATCCTCTGTTTCTCTCATAAGACTGTGAAGATTTATGAGTGCTGAGCTTGGTACTCAGTGGAAGCTCGGTGCTTTATTAGTCTTAACTTTGAACTAGGAGAAGGTCTGGGAAGGAAATGGCCATTGAACTCACCCACAACATACACACATATTCTCTCTTTCTCTCTCTCTGTTTTGTTTTGTTTTGTTTTGTTTTTGAGATGGAGTCTTGCTCTGTCGCCCAGGCTGGAGTGCAGTGGCGTGATCTCGGCTCACTGCAAGCTCCGCCTTCCGGGTTTGCGCCATTCTCCTGCCTCAGCCTCCCGAGTAGCTGGAACTACAGGCACCCACCACCAGGGCCAGCTAATTTTTGTATTTTTAGTAGAGATGGGGTTTCACCGTGTTAGCCAGGATGGTATCGATCTCCTGACCTTGTGATCTACCCATCTCGGCCTCCCAAAGTGCTGGGATTACAGGCGTGAGCCACCACACCCAACCCCTCTCTCTCTCTTTACCAGCTTCCACCCCTGTCTTGCCTTAAGGCCTTTTAAAGTTCAGCCCTGTCAGAACAGTAAATGAACACTTTGATACTGGCAATTCTCCTTGCGGGAATGTTTGGAGATCTTGTGAGAGGGGAAAGTAACCGCTACTTTATAAACTGAAGACATAAAATGAGAGAAAAAGAATCAAAGAGGGGTATCAACAAATAGATAATGATTGGCATCAATGCGTGTATGACGAAGCAGCATAGTGTAATGTCTTTGGGCTGTGACTCTGAAGTTCCATCTCTTGTCTTTGCTAGCTACATAACACAGGGAAAACTCTTTACCCTGGCTATGCTTTATTTCTTCAGTGATAAGTTGGGGATAATGATAGTACTTCTCCCATGAGGACTATGGATGCTTAATTGAAAGAAAAATATTCTATGTGCATAGTTACAATGATATTATTACTATATCATTACCACAACCAATATCATTACCTGGCACATAGTAATAATATGAGTTGTGATAATGATATACTACTAATTATCATTATTGCAGACCTTCCTTTGCAAAAGACTTTTCAGAATTGACTACTGACAGTTCTTACAACCCACAGGCAGAAAAGAGTTTCAGCCTAGATAAAAACACAACAGTTAATACTTATTAAGCACTCTGGCCATTGAGAAGTGATTCAGCTAAAACACACAGGGAGGCCTTTAGAATATTTAACTGCGAGTTGGCATTATAAGTAGTTAATGTCTGAGGTGTAGCAATCTTTTTAGTAAGGCTCTTTAAGAGGACCTGAGCACTTGAAAAAAATATATATGTATAGGTTCCACCTCTGAAAATTCAGTAGGTCCTGGGTGGAGCCTAGGGATTCAAGTTTAATAAAGGAAAGAGAAGCTTCACATATGGGGGACTCAGAGTCATTGTCCTCAAGGTGTCTGAACAGGACCTTCAGTGGAAAAGGGACTGTGTGAACCTCTCTGGGAGAGTTGTTTTTGCTTTGTGGAAAGCGTCACACCATGTAAGTGAGACTGTTAATGCACAGACTAGCATGATCTGGTCGGTATTCTAAGGAGAGAAGTGGGGTGGCTAGTGTGAATCAAAATGTAAAGTTTGTTCTTATTTATATATTATAAGACTTGCAGTTGTAAGTAGAAAACTCCATCTCAGGCTATGTTAAACATACAAAATATGCATTCTTTTTGGCTCTGGAATAATCTTCCTAATTCATCCTTTCCTTTCTGTATCCCTCCCTCTTTTCTTTCTTCTTTCCTTTCTTCCCTTCTCCTTTTTTCTCTCCTTCTTTTCCTGCCTCCCCACCTCCCTCCTTTCTTTGTCCCTCCTTTCCTTCCTCTTTTTCTTTCACCCTTCTCTCTTTTTCCCTCCCTCCCCCATCTCCCTGCATCTCTTCCTTCCTCCCTTGTACTAGGATTGGCTAGCTTTCAGCAAGGCTAGATCCAAGCTATCCAATGATGTCTCCACTGTTTTCTTTGTCTCGGCTCTTCTTGTTTCTGCTTGGCTTCCTTCTGCATGTGCGGCCACCTTAGATGAGGATTTCATCACTTCCTTGGGTACCTGGCGTCTCCTGTGACTTATTCAGCAATAACTCCACAGCTGGACCCTATATAATACCTGAGAAGTATGTGGGGCTGAGAGCTTTATATGGTTTCTCACTTATCGGCAAGCCTCAGAGGACCACACTAAGTTTGTCTCTGTATCCGAACAAGACTAAACCATATTTTTATTTATGGATTGATCTGTGAATTAATGCACAGAAGCAGGTCTGGAATGATGCATAGCAAACTGAAGGCTGCACAGTTTTCAGCTGGACACTCTTCATGAACTCAGAGCTTATTATTTCTGGAAGTTGTGTGTGTGGTTAAAACGTACACAAATTGCATTAGCCAAACATCTTTTTTGGTGGGGGAAGAGGGATTACTTAAAAACAATGTATATTTTGAAGTTTTTTTTTTTTTATTACTACCCATAGATCTATCTTATTTTTTTAATTCCTGCATATTTGTTTTCTTCTGATTAATGTTTATTTCCAGGATTTTGTTGGTGATGCTGCTGAAAATAACATGGAGATAGATGACTCTTCTTAGTTGCATGCAATTGTATGTTTTATGAGGAGGGTAGGGAGAGAGAGACCTACTTTGTGAAAAGCTGACACGTCAAATACATATGGGACATCAGCTATAGCCAGATATGGCTTGACAATATTGATGTTAGTCACCCAGTATCACCATCATTAATATCTTGATTTGTAACATGCAAAGTTACCGAGAACTCATTTCATCCTTGTTTTCCATGAGCCTAGGGCAGTGGTTTAGCATAGTTCTCTCCAGCAGACCTTATATGTTGGTGAAATTGCATGGTTTCCCACCATCAGCAATAAACAGTTTAAGAGAAAGGGGTACTGATAAATATCTGAAGTCTAAATATAAACAGGTCTAGTGATAGCACTAAGGCTTTCATGACCAAAAACATTTGCTTGGACTTTGTACATATCTCTGAACAAACCCAGGAGTTCCTCTTCAGTCACATCAAGTTTTTCCCATGAAAGCCCGTTCCCACGGGTTTCTATCCAATTACAGGGCAAAATACACTCAAATACCATAATACAAGTCTGGTGAGAGTGTTCTGTCTGGACAGCAACCTCACCTCTCCTGAAGGGATGCTTTTGATGTATCTAAGGATTTCGTTTTCAGTTGAATTCCTTTGATTGCTTATTCATGCTGCTGAGCTTGGGAATACTTTATCTGCCCTTATTACCACTACAAGTCAAGGGGGCATGCTTTCTAATATAAATTATATAGTGCACATCTCTAATTTACTACAAGTCAGCTATGTGCACACCCTTATTTGAGAGACGGCACTTGAAAGGGATTGAGATAAGCTGGTGAAAGGAGATTATCTTTCTGCTGATTTACCGAGTTCTCCTACAACAGAGTACTTTTTAGTGTCTATGGGTTCACCCTGTGATTTTGCAATTCCTCGTCTCCTTTTTCTATTTAACTTTGCCTCTTCTAGGAGGTAAATGAAGTGTTACTCAAAATTAATTTTCTGTGGGTAAATACTGCATGCAGTCTTTTTTTCCTCTTGCCTTAATTATTGAGTCTAAGTCTGTTTTATGCTGTGAAGAGACATAATGGAAAAAAACATTACCGCAGTGCACTTTCACTCTTTAAATATGCTAATAAATATCTCTACATCTTGTCACAGGGTTTTGCTTTTGTCATTGTTTTCCAGTAACATGCATTGAAGTAGGATGAATTCTAAACTTGTAAAAAATTTCTTTGGTATGTGAAACAACTAGTAATGTCTGTTTAATATTACATGTTTAACCTTGGTGTGTATGACTAGCACATAAGTCTAGAACGGTGATTCTTAGTGCACGGAGCTTTAAAAAACACAGATGCTTATGCTCAGGTCTCACCCCAGAACAATTAGAGCAGGATGTCTGAGGACGGGGCCCAAATGTCTGTGTTATTTTAAAGACTCCCCAGGGTAGTCCTAAAGCACAGTTAAGTTTGAGAAACCCTGGGCTAGGTAAATGTTGTGGGCTTTGGAGATGCAATCATCTTAGACATGCTGGTGTCATAGTTTAACATGGCAGGATGGTATGTTCAAATGTTAGTTATGTGATCTTGGAGAAATGACTTTTTGAAGACATATTATTTTGAAATAATTAGACTTACTAGTTGCTACATGTATACAGAGAGTTCCCACGTACCCTTCACTCACCTTTGGGAAATTATCGAATTGTCTAAGAATCTGGTTTTCTCGTCTGTAAAGTGGAGATGAAAAAAAAAAAAAAAAGGCTCCTAAGGGGTGTGTTGTGAGAATTGAGATAATGTGTCTAAAATGTAGGAGGTCAACGTCTTTTTTTTTTTTTTTTTTTTTAAATCTGAGACAGAGTGTCGCACTGTTGCCCGGGCTGGAGTGCAGTAGTGTGATGTTGGCTTACTGCAACCTCTGCCTCCTGGGTTCAAGCGATTCTTCTGCCTCAGCCTCCCGAGTAGTTGGGATTATAGGTGCCGCCACCATACCCAGCTAACTTTTTGTATTTTTAGTAGAGACAGGGTTTCACCATGTTGGCCAGGCTGGTCTCGAATTCCTGACCTCATGATTCATCTGCCTCCCAAAGTGCTGGGATTACAGGCATGAGTCACTGCACCTGGCGAGGTCAACTTCTAAGACAGCCCCCAAAATTGCTGGTTCCCAGTGCGCCAACACTTTCTCCAAGTATTTAGTCAATTTCTGGGAAGGAGTTTTCACAGATGTTACCATGACTGCAAATCGGTACAATTTAAGATAAGAAGATTTTCCAGGTAGGTCTGACCTAATTACATGATGCCTTTAAATTTGATTGGGTCTAGAGGTCAAAGAGAGGAGAAGAAGTCAGACAGGTTCATAGCTGGAGGGGTGTAGCATATGAGAAATTCTCCATTGTGGACTTTGGAGATGGAAGAGGCTATGTCACAAGGAACATGGGGCTCTAGGGGTGAGAAGGGGGTGTCAGAGAGCTGAGTGATGTCTAGCTGACAGCAGGGAAAGGGGGCTTCAGTCCTACAACCAGAGGGAAGTGAATTCTGCCAATGGCCTGAGTGAGCTTAGCAGTGGATTCTTTCTTGGAGCCTCCAAAAAGGAATGCAGCCTGGGTGATACCCTGAAGACCCTAAGCAGAAAATACAGTCACACTATACCCACACTTCAGACTTGTACAACTGTGAATTAATAATTTTTTTTTCCCCCTGAGATGGAGTCTTGCCCTGTCAACCAAGCTGGAGTGCAGTGGCACGATCTTGGCTCACTGCAATCTCCGCCCCTGGATTCAAGCAATTCTCCTGTCTCAGCCTCCTGAGTAGCTGGGAGTACAGGCTTCTGCCACCACACCCAGCTAATTTTTGTATTTTCAGTAGAGACGGGGTTTCACCCTGTTGGCCAAGCTGGTCTCGAACTCCTGACCTGGTGATCCACCTGCCTGGACCTCCCAAAGTGCTGGGATTACAGGCGTGAGCTGCCACACTCAGCCAATAATTGGGTGTTTTTAAGCTGCTGAATTTGTAGTGATTTGTTAAGCAGCGATAGAAAACAAATACAGAAAATATCTATAGTGCCCACTCTTTGGCGGGTGTTCACCAAATAGTCCCTTCCCTTTTCAGATTCATGGCCATCTTAAATTATCTTGTCAATGATTTGTAAGACAGTAAGCCCAAGGAGAGGAAGCAAGTTTTCTTAAATATTCACTATTTAAAATTGCTTAGGAAATTGTTATGTTTAGCACAGGGTTTGTCAATAGGGCATTCGTGATGTGTTCAGATGGATAATTCTTTCTTGGAGGAAGCTGTCTGGAGACATACTGGTTTGTTAGGATGGATAATTCTTTCTTATGCAGGGCATGTCTGTGCATTGTAGGAGGTTTAGCAGCATTCCAGGCTTCTCTACCCTTTAGATTCCAGTAGCAACCCCCAGTTATGTCAGCTAAAAATGTCTCCAGACAGAGCCTAGTATCTTTCCTGGGGGCACAGTTGTCCCCAGCTGAGAACTATTCATAGGGCACAATCACAAACTGTGTTCTTTACCATAGTGCATTTATACGAGTTTATTGTTTTTCAGGTAACCTGCTGTTTATTTCATTGTCATTATGAATAATGATTTCAGGTAATCTGTGTTTGAGGAACTTAGCTGGTGAGAATACGTATGAATGGTGTGTGGGGGCTGGGAGTCGATTGGATGGCAGCAGAATACCCATCTGGGAATGTTTTAAAAGATGTGTATTTGCTTTTGAATTTCACAGCATGACAACCCAGACTCCTGAAAATGACTGAATCTCTAAAGAAACAGAGATATATTTATAATAAAATTCACCCTTGCATTCTTATGAGGAAGGGGGCCTAACCACATGGATGTAGATTTGAAATGTGCATTCTGTTTCTAGGCTTTTGCAGTTGACCTAAGACCAAAGTTAAATGTCCTCTATATTCTCTTGACCTGTAAGAACAGGAGCGATGAGCTGTTCTGAAAATGAAATAAGGGGTGTTTCCTGTGTTTGTGAATGTGTGCTCTTGCCTGAGAACGTTGGAAAGGTTTATTAGGTTTTTCTTTCTATTGTATCTAGTTGGGCCACTTACTCTTTAGTTCTTTTAAAAATAGTCGCCATACTTGAAGAAGCAAAGACTCTTTTGTAATTGAATTGTAAGACATGGAACCTAATTCTCCCATCTGCATAGACTCACCAGCTGACCTAATCATTTAACCTCTCTCTGCCATCCCTTTGTTGAATAGACTTGTCAGGTAACAGTGAGTAGTACACTGGCATTTATATAATTAGTAGCATGTTCTAAATTTCTCAATATCTTTATAAAATACAAGGTAAGCAAAGGCTAAGTCACTTTGGTCTTGTGTTTCTAGCTGCCAGTAACTAACAACTTGACATTTCTTCTTCTTTTTCCCTCTGTGCCTTCCTCCATTCTTCCATCCATCCACCCACACACCCACTCACCTACCCACCCACCCACCTATCCTCCCATTCACACTTCTAAAACATTTTCCTCAGCCTACTATATGTCTTCACATTATGACAGACTATAAGAATACCAAAATGATTGATTCCTAAATTCTTGGACATTTCAATGTGAGGGTGAGGAATAATGGTGTCATAAGGATGCTGCAACAAAATTATTGTTATAGTTAAGGTACGTGTAAAGGACCATGGGAACACAAGTAAGTGATGAGACTAATTTGTCAAGGGCGAACAACGTAAGCAACTGAATCTTCCCTTCATAATATATAAATACCAGGTGATCTTATGCTCAAGGCCATGTAAACTTCATTACTCACAGATCAGTTAACGTGCCCATTTCTGACCACTTCTTACCACTGCTACCCTCACTGTTCTAAATCATTCTCATCTCTCACCTGGATTCCTGTAGCAGCTTCTTCTCTAATGACTCTTTCATCTCTTCTGTCTTTTTAGTCTATTCTTCTCATAGTGGCGAGATGACTTCATTTTCCTGTTATCTACCGGGAAATGGCTTTACATTGAGCATAGTATATATATCAGCCTGTTCTCATGCTGTTAAAAGACATACCTGAGACTGGGTAATTTATAAAGGAAAGAGGTTTAATGGACTCACAGTTCCACATGCCTGGGGAGTTCTCACAATCATGGCTGAAGGCAAAGAAGAAGCAAAGGCACATCTTACATGGTGGCAAGCAAGACCGCTTGTGCAGGGGAACTCCCATTTGTAAAACCATCAGATCTCCTGAGTCTTACTACCATGAGAACAGTATGGGGAAAACCACCCCTGTGATTCAGTTATCTCCAACTGGCCCTGCCCTTGATATATGGGGATTATTACAATTCAGGGTGATATTTGGGTGGAGACACAGCCCAACCATATCAGCATATAATCCAGATTTCTTACCGTGGCCTACAAAGCCCCTTGGACCTAGCTTCCTATCTCTTCCATTATTGTGCATGCCACCGAGCTCTTCTGCTGGGCTCCACTGCCTTTGAACATCCCCAGATATCCTGCTTCAGTGACTGCACTTGGAATGCTCTTCCCCCAAATATCCATCTGATACTTTCTTGCCTCAGTTCTCTATGCAAATACTGTCATTCCAGAATGATCTTCCCTGACACTCCCATCACTCCCCACCTCCCTTCTCTGCTATAATTTTCTTTGCATTATTTATTGCCCAGTGCTCGACTGACTTGTTTATTGCCTGGCATATTCTGCCTGCCCCCTTGAATATCAGCTCCATGAGGGCTGAGGCTTTATCTCTGCTGTTCACTGCTGTATTTCCAGTGGCTGGAATCATCCTTGGCAAATAATAGGCACTCAAAATAAACATTTGTTACATGAATGTATATAATTATCCAGGCAATTTAGAAATAGATAAATTATTTCTGTGTTTGAAATGCATCATACATTGGATATTTCTCATTTTTTCATCCATTGGGAAAAACATCAATGTTGTGTCTTTTCTATGGGGACTCAGAAATGACAGTGGGCCACCTATGATTTTTTTTTTCACCTGCCCAGCATTCATTACTCCAGTCATCTGATAACATTGAAGCTTTTCTTTAGGATCTACCCTCCCCACCTCTTCCTCAAGTCCATGCAGACTGTGGGGAGGTGACATGTTTTACATACTGACTAGTCAGAACATCAGATATCCTTGATCCACAGTAGTTGGTTCAGAAATAAACATGCAACAAAATCAGTGAAAGTGAAAATCAAATTCTGGGACACCTCGAGGTAACAAAGAGGATGGAAGATAATCCCAGGGTTGCTGGCAACCATTTTGCCCCCCTGAGAGTAGGTGGTCATAGTTGTGATATGCAAGTATGCCTGAAATTAAAGTACTGTGGGTCTTTTATGCATAAACCCATCTCCCCTTTTCTGTTAATCTAGTTTAACTTTACTTTCTTCTATTTTGAAATGAAAGTCCAAACTATGATAGAAATGAATGAGTTATAGACACTTTCTGCAGAGAGCTCCTAGTCTCATGGAGGAAACAGGCAAGCATAGTGCAATAAGCACATTGAGCATATACTGGCTGACAGGTAGATGCAACGGGCAATTTGCCTACACACTTCATGAATCAACATTTATTGAGTGCAATGCCCACAGCACAGAGTATTATGGCATCTAGCATTGTCAATATTTGTTCCTCACAGTGCGTCTTGGATACATTATTGGTCTTGTTGATTCACTACTTTCTGTGTCAGTTGTCTTGTTATTACTCACCTCTCTGTGTCTGCCAACAATAACTGCAGATGCGTTTAAAGTAGAAAATACAAGTGAGCGCATTATGTGCCTGTCAGTGAGCAGTTGGAGGGAGACAGGCTTCATGGTTGGCTTACAGGATGACCTCACCCTCTATAACCATTTTTAATTGATTTCTTTGATTTGTTTGGATGATGACATGTGGGGTAATGTTGTAAACCAAGAATTCTGATTGATGGATTACATTGCTCAACCTTCATATGCAGTTCATTTGTGTCTTTGAAGATGTTTATTTGAATGAATCTAATTTTAGTGTGCAGTAGATTTTTATTTTTAAATAATGACAACAGAAGTTTGTTTTTTCCCCCATGAAATCCCTTATTTCTTTTTTGTGATGTGTGGAACTCTACCACCTCTTTGCTTCAGGCTAGTGCTGTACAGTAGAACTATAATGCAAGTCAACCTATATAATTTTTAATTTTCTAGTAGCCATAGGAAAAAATAAAGCAAAAAGAAATAGGGAAAATTTATGTTAGTATTATATTTCAATTCAATACCTTAAAACTGGTATTTCAAAATATCATCTGCAAAAATTAATGAAATACTTTTATTTTTCATGTAAGTCTTCAGAGTCCAGTGTGCATTTTATACTTACTGCACTTACAGTTCAGGCTAGCCACATTTCAAGTGTCCAGTAATGGCTACTGTCTTGGGCAGTACAGGTATCGCCATCTCCTACCCTGAAGTTCCCTAACAGATACAGTGAAATCTAACAGGTAGAAGAATAGTCCCTTTGTGTTGACTGGTTTGCTAAAATTGTTTGTCTTCCAAACAGTAGTTTCAGAGAATGTACCGTTTTCAGCTGAATACTCTGGTGTGGACAGGTTGGTATTTTGGTTTGGAGGTACTTGGCCATTATATACTTACTTTGGTTCTATTTCTCTGCAGAGTTCTGGATAATATGCACCCATTATATGGGTCATATAGTTTCTATGCAGAAATTTCTATGTCATTATATTTCTTTAATTCTTTCGCCTGCCCAGCATTCATTACTCCAGTCATCTGAGTAATTGTACAGAAAACTGTACAATTCTGATAGCAAAAACTGAATATAAAATAAAGAGACTGAATTAAATGTTTCTTTTGAAGATAAGTGAAATAGGTCATGTTCTGAAAATTTTCAGAATGTACATGCTGATTTTCTTCTAATTATGTTTGGTTAAAACTTGCTAGTTTAATTAACTTTTGCTATTTTTTTCAAATGGAAACCTCTTTATGAAGTGTCAGCCTTATAGCTTGTTTTTGTAATAACTTTCTTAGTTATACTAAATAGCTATACTAAATAACATGTTTAAGTATACTATATAACATATGTAGAAAGCAAAGCAATTATAGTTTAAAAAATATCCGTGGTCGGGAAATTAAAACCCAGTGTCCCACTATTATAAATTTCCCTCCCTTATAGAGGGGTTGAGTGACAAAAATAATTCAGAGCAGTGGGCATTCGAAAACAAATTGGATCTGACTTGAGGTCACATTTAGTGTATCAGAAATTTTAGTTAACTGGTATTTCTACTCAAATGGATTTGAACAAATTTTACTTGCTGGTGGCAATGCTAGCACCAAAGCGGGCAATTTCCACAGAAAGGCAGGCTAAATCACCCCAGGAGTAAGATTTTTCTATGCTCTACTCCAGAGGTGGTTTCTTCCATAGCTGGAGAGTTAGAGCTTGTCTTTAGTTTTAATGTTTTATTCCCTTGCTGAGTCCTGGCTTCCGTAGGCCCAAAAAGTTCTCAGGAACACCTGAAATGAGGAGCCGTTAGTGTTTGTTCTACAGAAAGAATTCTCAGTTTAGGGAAATGGTAGTGGGTGCTCTTCAGGTGTGCCTTCCTTCTCTGTCTATTCTTGTTGCTAGAATGAGCATGAATGGGTGCATATTAGCCAGAATTCTGCATAGAAACAGAATCAACAAGTTCTTTTTTTTTACATATAAATATGTATGTGTGTGTGAGTGTGTAAAGAAATGCATTATAAAGGCCAGGCGTGGTGGCTCACGCTTGCCATCACAGAGCTTTCAAAGACGGAGGTGGGAGCATTGCTTGAAACCAGGAGTTCAAGACCAGCCTGGGAAACATAGTGAGATCCTGTGATATGGTTTGGCTGTATCCCCACCCAAATCTCATCTTGAACTGTAGCTCTAATTATTCTCGTGTGTTGTGGGAGGAACCTGGTGGGAGATAATTGAATCATGGGGGCAGATTCCCCCATACTGTTCTCATGGTAGTGAATAAGTCTCATGTGATCTGATGGTTTCATAAGGGATTCCCCTTTTGATTGGTTCTCATTCTCTCTTGCCTGCTGCCATGTAAGACGTGCATTTCATCTTCCTCCATGATTGTGAGACCTTCCCAGTCATGTGGAACTGTGAGCCCCTTAAACTTACTTTCTTTTATAAATTACCCTGTCTTGGGTATGTCTTTATTAGCAACATGAAAACAAACTAATACACTCCATCTCTGTAAAACATAAAAGAAATAAATTAGCTGGGCATGGTGGCATATTCCTGTGGTCCTAGCTACTTCGTAGGCTGAGGCAGGAGGATCGCTTGAGCCCGTGAATTGCAGGCTGCAGTGAGCTATGATAGTGCCACTGCACTCTAGCCTGGGTTACAACGAGACCCTTTCTCAAAAAAAGAAATGTACTATACTATTATAATATTATTTGATTCATGCATTATGAAGACTGAGAAGTCCCAAGACTCGTTGAGAAGATGGAGACCCAGGAAAGCCAGTGGTGTGAGCTACAGTCTGAGTTAGAAGGTAGCGGAAGATGCCCATCCCAACTCAGAGACAGAGGGATTTTTCCTTACTCAGCCTTTGTGTTCTATTTAGGCCTTCAGTGGATGAATGAGAGCCACTCAGTGGATGAATGAGACCCACTGGGGTGGGCCATCTGCTTTACTCAGTCTGCTGATTCAAATGTTGGTTTCACACAGAAACACCCTCACAGACACACCCAGAATGATGCTTAAATCTTTGGGCACTGGCTGGGCTTGATGGCTCCTGCCTGTAATCCCAGCACTTTGGGAGGCTGAGGCAGGTGAATCACGAGGTCAGGAGTTGGGGACCAACCCGGGCACCATGGTGAGACCCCGTCTCTACTAAAAATACCCAAAATTATCTGGGCGTGGTGGTGGGCACCTGTAATCCCAGCTACTCTGGAGGCTGAGGCAGGAGAATCGCTTGAACCCAAGAGGCAGAGGTTGCAGTCAGCCAAGATTGCACCACTGCACTCCAGCCCAGGTGATAATGTGAGACTCTGTCTCAAAAAAAAAAAAAAAAAAAAAAAAAAAAAAACTGGGTGCTTTGTGGCCCATCAAGTTGACAAATAAAATTAACCATCACAGGCCTTTTCACCATTCATTAGTAAAGTTGACTTTGCACCTCTTCATAACACACTCCAGTTGTGTTTTTACATTTAGTCATGTGCTTATTTGAATAATGTCTGTCTCCTGTACTAGATGGCTAGTGTCATGAATGTATGAACTCCAATATAATGATATATTATTAAATATTTTTAAAGTCCAAATCCGTCTACTGATTCATGAAATATGTCTCAAGTGTCAAGCAGGTCCAACCAGAGAGTATCTAGAAAGCAATATGGCCCTAGTGGTCCTGCAAAAAAGCATTGGCATGAGACTGACTCCAGCATGCTCTTTTGTACTGAATGCCAGGAAAGGTCTTGCTGATGAATTGACAGAGACTGGGGGATATATGTCAGGGAGCCAGCCATGTGGCTGTGATCAGGAAGAGCACCCCAGCAGGATGGCAGTGAGTGTGAATGCCCTGTGATAAGGAGGAATGGTATACTTCAGGAACTCAAATACTCAATAAGCATCGAGCATCACAATAAATCATTGCTGCCATACTACTCTCTTCTACTCATCACCTAAAACAGATAGTGACTGTTCATGCTTCATTGGCACTTGTGCGAAAATGAGGATTTCAGTTGGAATAATTGAGCCAGTGGAAAGATGTAGTGACCTTCCAAAACGAATGAATAAACAGGGAGTATCTGAAAGGCCAGAATATTATATTTTTTGCTACACTGTGAAGTTTGATGATAAAAAGGAAGGTTTTAGAATGATTTGTTGCACTAAATGCATTTCTGTTGCCATATTGGCTGGGTGCTAAAGGGGGTTCCCGGCTACCTGTACTCAGTCCTGGGTTTGGGTCTAGTTTATTTCTGAAAAGGGACTTCCAGTGTTACCAGTGTCTCCTTTCTAATGCTCAATTTTATTGTTCTTGAACCATCAGTTTCTCAGCAGCGATTACAACAAGCAAGGGAGGTCTCTGGCTACCCACTAAGATGGTAGGGGAGTTGAAGGAGTTGGTTTTAGTCCCAAGACTCTTAACAAATACTGTGTTCTTGTGCAAATTATTTCCCCTTTCTAGGCTTCAGTTTACTCACTTGAAGATAGTATTAGGGATGCATGTCTCAAACTGCTATCTTTATGTACCTCCATAGGCCTTATTTGGATTGCTTGGAAAATTCAGATTCCTAGGCCCCATTCCCGATCTATTGAATCTGTACTTTCAATAAGTATGCTAGAGGATCCTCATGCTCACCAAATTTTGAGAATCAGTGAATTTTTTTTAAAGAGGTTAGGCCTAGTCATACATTTAAACATTTTTGATTCTTTGTAGGAAAATTTTTTTCAAATTTTGTGTTGCAACCAATCCATAAATCAGTTCAGTTGCTTATGACCAACATTAATAAGAAAGAAAATATCATAAAGTAACATAAAATAGAAGAGACTATGGTTGTATAATATCTAGGAAGAGTGAGTGTTTCATGATACTTTGTAGTGTGTGCACTGAGCCATGTTATAAAATGTGTATGGGTGTGTGTGTGTGCTAATTCTTAGCCATGGCTTTTAGTCAAAATGGTTTAAGAGACACAATTATAGAGCATCAAAATTTAATAGATCTATACAGTCATATATGTAATTGTCCCCCAAGTAAGTAGTATCGGGTGAGCCGATTTGATCCCACCCAGACAAATACTGAGAATTATACTAAGGTAATATTAGCAGGAGGTATGGAATCACCGAATAAGTCTTTTCTAGCACTATAGGTCTTAAAGATTATAAACATCTCTCTACATTGGTGCCATTTTTTTTTTCTTTACTCCGAAAGCACAAGAAAGATTTCCATTAAGTATTTGAACAGAAATGGAGCATTTTTCCTCCCATGTTAGTAAATGCTAGCCTTTGATAGCCTAGCTTTTAGCTGAGCTCAGATTCAAGACAAGGCTTGTTTGATGAAGCAGACCCGTCAGAGTGGTTCACCATAAATGCCATAAACCTGTTGATTTAAGGGTTTCAGTGTATACTGTAGGTCATCAAGCCCCAAACAGAGCACATGGTTTTTGATCTTAGGATTCAGTTCTCCATTGTAAATCTGTCAGCCTTGGCTGTTGAGTCAGCTACTGCGAGCAGAATGTCTGTGATACTATTTATCCTGTCATATCAGCTTAGGAGAACAGTTTTTTGTTATTCTCTGTGGAATAAGCCAGTCCCCAGTTAAATGCTACTTTTGACACTAATGCAGTTTCTTATCTCTATTTTCTTCGGTGTCTGTTTCCTAGGACAAGGCTTCAGGCAATGTAACTTTAGTCTAAAGATTTTGACTAAAATGTGGCCACTCAGTTTACAAGGTGCTTCTGCAATCCTGCATAGTGCTTTCTCTCCTTTGAAGAATATTTCAGTTTCTGTTTTAAAAATAATTAATGGAAATAGCATATATGTCTAGAAAGGTACACAAATAATGAGTACACAGCTCTCCCATTATCCTCGGAGGATGCATTCCAGTACCTCCAATGGATGCCTGAAACTCCAGGTGGTACTGCACCCAATATTAAACTATTTTTTCTTCAATATATGTGTGTGTCTATATATACACCTATCTATGATAAAGTTTATCTATGATAAAGTTTAACTTATAAATTAGGCACAGTAAGAGATTATCAATAATAATAAAATAGAACAAGTGTAACATACACTGTATGAAAAGTTATGTGACTATAGTCTTTCTCTCAATGTATCTTATAATTACTCATCTATTTTAAGAGTGTGGTTGATTTTGAGTAACTGAAACCATGGAAAGTGAAGCGTGGTTAAGGAGGAACTATTGTATACAGCTCAACTGACTTTCAGAAAGTGGCCACACTCCTCTAACCACCAACCAGATGAAAATATATCATGTCACCATCATTGCAAAGGCCTTCACTCATACCTTCTCTCAGTTCCAAATTGTCTCACTCCACAAACATAATTGCTACCATGACTTCTGTCACAGAAGGATGGTTTTACCTTTTTTCGAACTTTGTATAAATGCAATCAATAGAGTGCTCTAATTTGACAAGTTTCTTTTGCTCAACAGTATGTTCATAATATCCATCCATGTTCTTACATGTAGCTGTAGTTTATTCGCATTTCTTCACAGTATCTCACCTCATGAATAAGCTACCATTTATCTGTTTTTTGCTGACAGACATTTGGGTTGTTTCTGGTTGGGGGATATTACAAATAATGCTGTTGTGACTATTCTTTTTGCAGGTCTTATGGTTCAGATGTACTCCTTTCTGTTGGCTATATTTATCTAGAAATGGAATTTTTGGGTCATCTAGCATGTGCACATTCAGCTTTGGTAGAAAATATCAGTTTTCCGAAGTTGTTCTACCAATTTACATTCCCACAAACTGTCCATATAAGTTCCACATGTTCCTCATGTTTGCCAGTACTTGGTATTTTTGTGTTTTTAAATTTTAATCTAGAGTATGCTTAGGATATCATATTGTGAATCTGTGTCTCTCTGATGACTAAAGAAGTTGAGCAAATTTTTCACATTTACTGGACATTAAGATATTTGTTACATATCTCCCTAAGTTTTTGTTTTTTTGCCATTTTTCTATTAGATTTTCTGGATATGGCATCTCTTTGGATAAGTGTATTTTCTTGTACATCCCAGTATGCCTTTTTATCCTTTTAATGGCTTTTTAAATATGAATCACTTTTTAAATTTTAATTTCTCGCAATGCATCATCTCTGGCTTCCTGTATTAAAACACTTTCTTACATCCAAGATCATGAAAATACTTTCCAGTGCAAAATTCTATAAGTTATATTTATTTGCCTTTACATTTAGTTTATAATCTGCTTGGAATTGAGTTTTTGAATGATAGGAAATGCAGGTCTAGATACCATTTTCTCCCAATTGGATATTCAGCTGATACAGCATTTTATCAGAAAAACACTACAAGCACACTACATTGCTATCTGATACTTGTCATAGGTGATTGTGTATGTGTTGGTTTGTTTCTGAGTTCTGTATTTTATTTCACTTTTTAAAAAAGTCTTTAATACCACACCTTATTAATTATGGTAGGTTTATAACATGTCTAACTTGTATTTAGGAGTATAAGTCCCTCATCTTTGTACTTTTGGATTGTGCTGACTATATTGTGTTCTTTGCTTTTTAGCATTAGTTTGCCAATTTCTACCAAAATTCTGCTGGGATATTTATTTGGACTGCATTGAATTTACAGGCTAATATTTATGTTATTGTTTTTCAGTCTATGAACATGGTATATCTAATTTGGTTAAGTCTTAAATTCTTTTCAGTGATGTTTTGTAGTTTTCATTATAGAGATCTTGCTCATTTTTAGATTGTTATTCTCGCCTGTTTGATATTTTTATGCCATTTAAAAGTGGAATAATTGTATTTATTTTCTAATTTTCTGCTACAGAGATATAGAAATAAAGTTGATTTTTGTATATAGATTCTTATTAAGAACTCTCTTATCAATTGTAGACGTTTACTTATAAATTCTTTTTTCTTCAATTTTTATTTAGGTTCAGGAGGTATAAATGTGTAGGTTTGTTACCTGAGTGTTTTGCATGATGTTGAGGTCTGGGGTGTGAATAATCTTGTCACCCAGGTAGTGAGCAGTGTACCCAATAGATAGTTTTTCAGCCCTTTCTCTTTTCCCTCCCTCTCCCTTCTAGTAATCCCGAGTGTCTAATTTTCCTACTTTATATCCGTATGTACCCAATGTTTAGCTCCCCCTTGTGAAAACATGTAGTATTTGGTTTTCTGTTTCTGTGTTAATTTGCTTAGGATAATGGTGTCCAGTTGCATTCATTTTGCTGCAAAAAACAAAAACAAAAAAACATGATATTCTTTTTTTATGGCTGTGTATACAGGTACCACATTTTATTTGTCCAGTTCACTATTGATGGGCTGTTATGTTTATTCTGCCTCTTTGCTATTGTGGATAGTGCTGTGATGAACATATGAGTGCATGTGTCTTTTTGGTAGAATGATTTATTTTCCTTTGGGTATATACCTGGTAATGTTATAAACTCTTTTCAGTTTTTTAAATATACAGTCATGTTTCCGATGAATAATGACAGTTCTCCCCTTCCCCCAATTTTCATGGATTTATTTGTTTATTTATTTATTGCTTATTGTAGTGTCAAGGACCTCAAGTGTGGTGATAATTACAAGTGATCAAAGCAAGCATCTTTGTTTCAATCGTGATCTTGGAGGGCAAGGTTTTATTTCACTGTTATGCATGATGTTAACTGTGGGTTTCTTTGGAGATACCCTCTATCAGATTGATGATAACACCTTTTATTTGTAATTCTCTAATAATTTATATCTATACATTATATTTTCAGCATCTATTTTGACCATATGATTTTTCTCTTTTTTTCCCTCAGGAAATGGGTTGGCTTTCCAAATGTTAAGCCAGCCTTGGCTTTCTGGTATAAAACTTACTTGGTTATGATGTATCACTTTTAGTCATTGCTAGATTTTGTTTGTAAATTTTTTAAGATTTCACATCTGTATGTTTGTGAGAAAATTTGGTCTATAATTTCACTGTTACACCCTTGTCAGGTTTGGGTATCAAAGTTAGACTATCTTCATAATGTGAATTAAAAAATGTAGATGTTTTTCTACTGCTTTCTTTGAGTTTAATATCTCTTTCATTTTCTTACATAGATTATTAGATCATCACTTTTTCAACTTTAATCCCTGATGTATTTGGAAGTAGGATCTGTGAAAGGGTAGTAAAGGTTAAATGAGGTCATAAAGAAGGCGCTCTAATCTGATAGGACTAGTGTCCTTATAAGAAGAGGCAGAGATACAGAGATCTCCCTCTCCACCATGTGAGGACACCGTGAAAAGGTGGCCATCTGTAATCTAGGAAATCAGCCCTCATCAGGAACCAAAGTGGCCAGAACTTTGATATTAGACTTTTTAGCCTCCAGAACTGTAAGAAAATAAATTTCTGTTGTATAAGCCACATGGTGTATGGTATTTTGTTAGGAAAGCCCTGGCAGGCAATATAAGAGGTTAATCACTTAAGATCTCCCATCTATTAAGGCAGAGGAATAACTTTTGTAGGCTTAACACTGCTTTCTCGCTTTGGAAAAGTTGAACTTAAGAACACACAGGAAGGGATCGTTTCCTGAGGTGTATTTCTTCAGCATCAAATTGAGTTGAAACTTGACTATAGGCCATCTGCTCATTCAAAGCATTACAATAAATCTGTCCCATTGATGATCAAAATGAGAGCTGCGCTGGACTCAGGATTGGACATTGCAAGCTGTTCTCCCAAGTGGGATGGAAAGGTGCTCGAGGTATTGCAACGGATCCCGCTGTTTCGATTTGATTTTTATTCAGGATTGAAAATTTTTGAATGCAATTGACCATGAGCTGCTTGTCTGGATATGAATTTGGATCCACTTAGCTGTCAGCATGCCCCTTAGGAGTCCAGATTTTCTCTCCCAGTCCCAGTACAGGGGTGGCCAAGTGCTGCTTCAAGACAAATGTTCCCTTTGTCTGGATTTTAATGTCACCTTCAGTCAGAGCTGATCTGCCCAAAATCACTCTGAATTTTTTCCTCACCAGTGGCTAAGGTAATTAACAGCAGTGCTAAAAACATTTCCCCCCACACCCCACCCCGGGGACTCTGGCCTTGTTCATTAAGACACTGTTCAAACATCCTTTTCAGCAAAAATTCTTCTCTGATACTCCCAGACTGTGTTAAGGATTCATGCTTTGAGTTCTTGGGGCTTATCTTTGTCATCATGCTGCACTGTAGTTGCCAGTTTACTTGGCCATCTTCCTACTGGATAAGGAACTTCTTGAGAATGGAGAGTGGTTCTCATCTTTGCAGCTTCAGACCCTAGCATAGAATCAGTCACCTTAGATGCAAAGGATCACAGAGTGGACTGTGTGAGAAATACATTAGAAAACAAGATGGACAGAATGACGTGGATTGGGCTTAGGGAAGTTATATCCTTTCATTACACAAACAGAACAAACAAAACACTCCAGCACTGTTAACTACTCCATCTACTATGTATTTGAGAGTCAAATTATATTTGCTCTTATTTCCAGTGTTGATTCTTAGATGACATTTCGCCCCACAGAGTTTATAGTAAATTTTTTATGATTTCCTTTCTTCTTTCTTATAATTTTATTATGGCCATTGGTTCTACAGACTTACAGAGAAGAACTTACAGAGAAATCCTGGGTCTGTATGATTATATAGTACAGTGGAATTGAGGTTTGCACTTAAAATCTGTTTCCCCCCTAAATCGAATTTTTTGTGGCCCTGAAAAGTTATCCTCCAAATCTATTTTCTTGTTGCCCTGAGAAGTACCACCTTCCCTTTGGTCATAGGCATCTATTGACTTGTGGAGTTTGATGATTGTTTTAGCAGAAATACAGAAGTCACTTCAAGCTCTTGATTTATTCATTCACATTTGTTTTGCTCATCTACCTCCTTCTCTTCCTCCTGCCAGGAGACACAGTTGTCTTTAAAGGGCAAAGCTTTTTGATTCACACGAATTGCCATCTGAAGAATTTTCAGATTGTACTCTGCAGAAAGTGGAGGAAGGGAGGAAGAGAGGAAGAGGGGAAGGGAGGAAGGGGGGGGGAGGAAGTGAGGGGGGAGGGAGGGAGGGGGAAAGGGTTGCTTCCAGTGTAAAACGCCAATTGCCATTCAGATCTCTGCTCCAAGGTCACAATCTTAGGAACACCTTCCTTCCCAGCCAACCCTCTTCTCCAACTAGATTCACTCAAGTCCCTTTGTTTTATATACTTTCATGGCATCATGTCCCTTCCTTTCAAGTTACTTATTTGAAATTGTGTGATTCCTTGGTTATTTGTCTCTCACTAGACTGTAAATGCTATGAAGAGGGCTGTGTCTGATTTTTCCCAGCATCTCTGATGTATATGAATATTCAACATAATCTATTTTGAATGAATGAATGACTCAGTCTCCCCTAAACAGATAGTAAACTGGCTGAGACATGAAGATCATTTAGGTGTTCCGAGGACATGACTGAGGCATCAGTAGGCTGTATTCCGGGCAGAGGGACAGAGATATTCAGAGGGCAGGGAACTATTACTATTGACTTTTAACTACATTGGTCCCTAAACCTTCTCTCCTCCCATTCTCTCATTTTCTATTTTTTCATGTCGTATGACAGTGGGATGTGTAGTGAGTTAGAAGCACAAGCTCTGAGGATAGATAACCTTGAGTTCAAATAATGGCTCTGCCACTTCATAAAATTGTTGTGACATTGAGAAAGTTGCTTGACTCTTTACACTGCCAACCTCCAAATCTCATTATGTGGATTCAATGAGGTGACTTAAAGGATGCTCAGTAAGTGCTGGTCATTATTATTAACAGCCTAAGAATAAAAAAATTTCTCTCTAGACTCACATTTATGACTCCATCTCTTAATGGTACTAACACTCTCTTAATAATAAATTCTTATCTTTCCCACTTATCTATATGACCTTGGGTAAGTCATTTGACCTCTTTGTGCATCAGTTGCCTTAACTACAAAGTTGGCATTGTTACCTGTCACCTTGTTATAGTGAGTATGAAATTGCATTAACACATGTATGAAGGTTTAAACAGAACAGTACTTTGCACATAATAAGCAGTTAACATAGCGGCTACTGTTGGTTGTAATTTATGATAATGATGAAAAGGATAATTATTAATAATGTATCACCATGTGATTGCTGCCCAGCAATTGCTCGATGTGTATTTGAGAGAGGTTGTGTTTCAGTGACATTTAGGGCATTTCCCATGAGGAAGCTGGACACAAAGGTAAAAAATTCAGGGCATTCAACCATGGCTGGAGTTCTTGGTCTTGAGCCAGGTACCTTTTAAAAAGGCAGAGAGTTAGAATAATTTTGTAAAGATGAGAACTGGAACTCAAAACTTTGCTTTTTGGAGGCCAACAGTGCTCATCCAGCCTTCACTTTGTTTTGTGAAAATGTATTTTCTATTGTTAGTGTTCAATTATTCAAGTTGATCAAATGAAGGAAAGGAAGGCACATAAACAAATCTTCGACTTGAAGTTATTTTTAAAAGTTATTTACGTTCTGTCTAAATCTGGGACTTAAATTTGCTCTCAGAGTTTAAATCCCTGTGAGTGATCTCGGCCACCGCTCACAAGTAGGTTCAGTTCTTTCCTTCTCCACCTCAAATGCTCCAGGCCACACCCAGGGATTTGCAGGAGCCTGGAAAAGCCCCCTCTATGTTAGGACCTAACACACCTAGAAGGTGCTCCAGGACTATCGGGATAATAGGCCTTGCTGGCCCCTGGGCCTGCTTCCAGAAGACGACAGGAGTGCTCAGAGGTGGAGGGACTGGACATCTGCCAGTGGAATATTCCTTTCATTGGGCAGGAAGCAAGTGATGGGTCATATTTTGTGTTGCAGCAGGAAACTTAGGAAATTGAGTATCTCATTATATAACTAAAGTTGTTTGTATTCCTGTGTGTTTGCAACTGTTCTAGAAGGAGATAGAGTGTATTAGTCAGCGTTCTGTAGAAACACAAAACCAATAGGACATACAGTTAGGTAGGTAGGTAAGTAGGTAGCGAGGTAGCTAGGGAATTTATTATAGGGTTTGGCTCGTGCCATTATGGAGGCTGAAAATTCCCACAATATGCTGTCTGCAAGCTAGAGAACCAGAAAAGTTGGAGATGTGATTTGACCTGGGTCTGAATACCTGAAATCCAAGGGAGCCAAAGGTGTAACTCTTACTCCAAGGCTGACAGCCTGAGAATGTGGAGGCTGCTGATGTAAATCCCAAACAACACAAGTCCAAGAACCTGGAGCGCTGATGTCCTAGGGCAGAAGAAGAGAGAGAGAAAGAGAGAGAGAGAAAGAGACTTCATCCTTCCTCTTCATTTTTGTTCTATCTAGACTAGACCCTCAACAAATTAGATGATGCCTCTCCGTGTCAGTGAAATTCTCTTTAGTCTACGGACTCCCATGCTTTCTCTTCCTTAAATGCCCTCATAGACACACCCAGAAATAACATTCGCCAGCTATCAAAGAATCCCTTAGCCCAGTGAGTTTGATACATAAAGTTCATCATCACAGAGAACTTGTCAATTCTAGTGTAGACATGGAGAGCATAGTACTGTGACTGAGGCTCTGCAGCCAGAATTCCAAACCTGGCTTCACCATTTGGTGGCTGTGGAATTTGGACAAATTATTTAAATGTTCTGTGCCTCCCTTTCTACATCTCTAAAATGGAATCAGTAATATCATCCACTTCAAAGGAATGATGAATTAATTTCAGTAATGGTCTGAAAATGGCGTCCAGCACACAGTAAATATGTTTGCTACTATCTTGGTTTGTTATGGCTTAATTTGTGTTACAATTTGGTTTCTTTCTTTCTTTTGTTGTTGTTTTTGTTGTTTTGAGATGGAGTTTAGCTGTTTTGCCCAGGCTGGAGTGAAGTGGCGTGACCTCGGCTCACTGCAACCGCTGCCCCTGGGTTCAAGCGATTCTCCTGTCTCAGCCTCCTGAGTAGCTGGGATTATAGGCATCTGCCACCACACCTGGCTAATTTTGTATTTTTAGTAGAGGCGGGGTTTCTCCATGTTGGCCAGACTGGTCTCGAACTCCTGACCTCAGGTGATCCACCCACCTCAGCCTCCCAAAGTGGTAGAATTATAGGCATGAGCCACTGTGCCTGGCAGTTTGGTTTCTTTCAAAGCAGAGCCTGAGATAACAATTTGGGTGCAGGTAGTTTATTTGGGAGGTGATCCCAGGAAGCGAAGTGAGCAGACAGATAGAATGAGATAAGGAAGGAAAAGCAACAGTATGAAAGTGCTTTCTAGAGGATTCTTCTGAGGGCACACTGTGAGTTAAATTCTGCCAGAATCTCTTAAGAACCACAGAGAATTCCCCCTGAAATAGGATCTTCACTGGGTTCTACCCTCCATTAGTCAGGGGTTGTCCCAGGGGTCTTAGCTCACTCCATCCCTAAAGGATGGCTGGAGGCTAAGTGGACTCTGGGATAGAAGAAAACCATGGGGAATAGGTGCAAAGATATACAGTGCTGGCTGTAGGTGGGATGTGATCTGCTGGAGGCAAGGCTGAGCCTATCCTGAACTATCTACTGAGCTGGGGCTGAGATGAGAGGAGCCTATAGGGAATGGGTGTAAGACCATGGAGGTCTTCTGTGAGACCCCATATCGGGGGGTAGATGTTCAGCTATGCAGGGTCAGAGATTTCATTTTAAATTGTATTAGCTTATTTGAGATATCTGGCTATGGGGCATTGATTTACTCTAACCAGTGCTACCACAGAGTTATTGATCCTAGAAAGTATTTTTGCTTATTTTAAAGAGAACCATACCTGGCAAGATGTTCATATAAGCCACTCTCTTCCTAAAGATAGACTCATGTAGGATTCCAGATTGCACAGACAGAGCTATCTGTAATTAATTTATATTAGAGACTATTACTTAGGGACATTACAGTTATAGTTGTGAATATAATCATATTAGTAGGAGTGGTAATAGCAGCAGCAGTAATGGTAATCAAGTCATGGTTGCATCCTGAACAGTAGCTATTGACATGTTTTGAGTGCTTAGCGTAACCCAAGCATTGTTCTACTTTGTGCTTGGCAGCATTATATTACTTGTAGCCCCAGACAATTCTATGAAGTGTATAGTGTTTTTTCCTCCATTTCTTGATTGAAACAACAAAAGGTCAGTGTGATTAAGCAACTTTCTAGAACCCTAATACCAGCAAGTAGTAGTAGAGTCTCTGACTGAAAAGAAACAGCAGACATCACTAAGTTTTATCTTCTTTTAGGGTAGGGGGACAACAACATAAAAACTTCAGTCAGAACTCCTCTAGCTTCTCTGAGTCTTTCAAGAGATAAATGCTTCATTCACCTGAATTTAAGTGAAAAAGAAGTATCTGGTTCTAACTCTGGGGGATTCAGGTGCTAAGTGATGTCAGAAGGACTTGGTGTGTCTCCATCTTTAGGGCCTACTTTCCTTCTTCTCTGCTTCATCCTCAGCATCCCCCACTGCCTGAAGTGGTACCTAGCCTTACTGCCTATCAGTTAACAGTTTCAGACCAAAGACAGCAATGTGCACAGCGCTGGTGCCTTGGCTGGAATTGAGATAGCCTCATCTCTAAACCTGAGTAAAGTGGCAGCCCCCAAAGCTGGTGGTGGGTCTAGCTGCTACCTGAATCACATGGAAGGGAAGGCTGGCAGGCATTTCCCACAAAGAAGTGTTGCTCCTGGCCCGCAAGAAAAGATGCCAGTCAGGTCAGGATGCTGATGGTCACTGTACAGGTTCATGTCAGCTGTATTTCTCCATATATAAGTAAATTATTTTTTGTATATTCAACATCTCCCTGCAGCAGCTACCCTGCGACCGTTTTTCTCATGCCACCCAAATGTCTAGGTACATATTTTCAATCTTCTCTCTCTTTAGGTCTTAAACTTACGCTTATTAACACATTTTCATCTTTTTTCTACCTATAACAGTAGCTCTCAACCATGGGGAATTTTGTACCCCAGGGGGTATTCAGCAATGGCTAGAGTTATTTTAGGTTATCACGTTTTGGGGCAGGTACTACTGTCAAGTGGGTAGAGGCCAGGGATGCTGCTAAATTTCCTATAATGAATGCACTGACAGCTCCCACCCCTAAACAACAAAGACTTACCTGACCCAAACTGTCAACAGTGCAGAGATGGAGAAACCATGATCTAGATCAGTGCCTGAAAATGTTTGTTACCAAAGTTATCACAGCTTCCTTGTTGCTAAGGTGGTGGGTTGCTCTCAGGCTTTAGGTTATCTGACTTCTCTGAAGTGTCTGGCAACTTTGATCACTGCCTTTTGGAAGCCCTCCGTTTCTTTGTCATGTGTGATTGTTATACCACCCCCTGGGGTTCCTGCTCTTCTCTCTCTCTCTCTTTTTTTTTTTTTTTTAGTTTAGTTTTGTTTTTTTGAGACAGAGTGTCGCTCTGTTGCTAGGCTGAAATGCAGTGGCGTGATCTTGGCTCACTGCAACCTCTGCCTCCCAGGTTCAAGCGATTCTTCTGCCTCAGGCTCCCAAGCAGCTGGGATTACAGGCATGTGTCACCACACCTGGCTAATTTTTGTATTTTTAGTAGAGACAATATTTCACCATGTTGGCCAGGTTGGTCTTGAACTCCTAACCTCAGGTGATCTGCCTGCCTCGGTCTCCCAAAGTGCTGGGATTATAGGTGTGAGCCACTATGCCCGGCCCTTGCTCTTCTTTAGACTACTTCTTCCTGATTTCTTACCCTTATCGTCCTTTATGTTGGGTGTCCCAAACTCAAATCCTAAGGTCAGGGAGGATATACAAGTAGATAAAGCCATTTTGCTGTACATAGGACAACACAGAGGACCCTGAGGCAGACAAGGACAGGCACAGAGGACCCTGAGGCAGACAGGGACATCTCAGTAGGGAAGGTGCTTACTGTCTTCAGTTTCTCAGGATCAAGGTCCAAGTGTTGCCTGCTTTGAGTTTTCCAGACAAGCGAACATCTGGATATGATGTGAAATCTTCCGATGTTTAATGTGGGCAACTTACTCAACATTTTTTGTAAGCTCTGCGTTTTGCAAAACAAAGCACATGTTTGTTACCCGTTTGCAATCACCCCAAATATCAACATTTTCTCTCTTTTTTGTATAAATCCTATTTCCTTCTCATGCTCTGTATAGTGGGCAGTTGTACTGAGTTCTTGGAATAGATTAACATCACTTGTTAATGACTCCAAATTCTGTGAGACCTACATATCTATCTAGTTAAGAAGAACCCATTAAACTTGTCAAAAAGAAGAGCATTCCCTTTAGAATGGAGTTCTTTCTTTCTTTGAATATAACATCTGCTGAATGATAATGAAAATGAAAATGTTTGCAGTGGAAAAGTTGTATTAATTATAGTATTTTAACACTATAGCCATGGCCTGCGGGAAGTCTAACATTCTTTTATATTTGTACTTGGGAAAATTGGAAGAATGAGGACTCTGCCCTTCTTTTGTATACAGTGTATTTCACTTATGTAGGAATACATACACAAAGTTTCTCCTTTCTACACAGTTGAGTTTTCTTCTTTCCCATGTCTAACTTAGATTCTGAAGATATTTTTTTCTTTACTCTACATGTAGAAATAATTGTGTTAGATTTGGGACAGTATGGGTCTCCTGAAAATCATGCAGGCCGGCCATGGTGGCTGACGCCAAAAATTCCAGCACTGTGGGAGGCCAAGGAGGGTGGATCACCTGAGGTCAGGAGTATGAGACCAGCCTGGCCAACATGGTGAAACCCTATCTCTACTAAAAATACAAAAAATTAGCCAGGCATGGTGCTGAGCGCCTTTAATCCCAGCAACTCAGGAGGCTGAGGCAAGAGAATCGCTTGAATCCAGGGGACAGAGGTTGCAGTGAGCCAAGAGCGCACCACTGCACTCCAGCCTGGGAGACAGAATGAGACTGTGTCTCAAGAAATAAAAAAAAAAAAAAAAAAAAAAAAAAAAAGCAATGAAGACTGGCACTTGTTTAGTGAACAAAGCTGGAATGGCCTTTAATGTTCGACTCTCTGACAACAGCAATGTTTTTGGAATTCACCTGGTCTCTGTGTTTTACAAAACAATCTCCGTATCTTACATGCCTTCTTGGAATTTTGATTTCCCCTATCTGCTGGAATTTTGAACTTCCTCTCTGCAGGTTTTCTCTTGAGTAGCTATCTTACCTTCAACATTTGTTTTTCGATTAAGATATCTACCTTCAAATATTTCCTGTAGTTTTGGTCTAAAACGATTTTTCAGCCTTGTGTTTCTAATAACAACTTCCTTCAAAAATTACACTACTCATGTGAAACTGGTTCATAACCCATATGGTGTCTGGAAATAGTTATTTTTAAATGACTTTATGCTGAAGTGTAGTCATATTTTTTGTAGAAAGGCTGTGATCTGTTTTAAATTTACAGCGGTTTGAAGCCATATTGATAAATTTCTTTCTGCTGATATTTCAAATTTCCCTTTATGGCAAACACAGTAAGTTGATTAACCTTTTGGCTTCCCTTGCTGTCAAGTGGCAATAGCTTTATTTACCCAACTGAAATGTCTAGAGATTAAAAATTCTTTGATTCTAGGTAAAACTTGGGTGGAGTATGATAGGCAGTTATAGGTTATGATTTAGTAACAGAGCTTGGTTGTCAATGGCTAGTGAAAATTCTGGCTTCAGCAAACGTGTTGGGTGGCCTTGACATGTTGCTAAACTTCTTTTGAGGCTCGATTTTGTCATCTACAAAATATTAATGGTATTGTCCCTACCATAGGGTGCTGTTAGGAATACTAAATGATATTGAGTAGCTGGGTACCCTGCCTGACTCACAGTGGCAAATGCTTCAAAAACATTAGAAAATATCCTATCATTGAAACTTGGAGTAGCAGTGGTAGTAATAATATCATATCCAACTCATATCCATCACATTTCTCTAGACCAAAAAATCCCAAAAGGCTTTTCCAATTCAAATTTCTCCAGTCTTATTGCCATTGTCCATTCCATCCTTTTATTATTATTATCATTATTATTATTATTATTATTATTATTATTATTATTATTATTATTATTATTTTGAGGTGGAGTCTTGCACTGTCGCCCAGGCTGGAGTGCAGTGGTGCAATCTAGGCTCACTGCAAGTTCCACCTCCGGGGTTCACGCCATTCTTCTGCCTCAATCTCCCAAGCAGCTGGGACTACAGGCACCACCACCACGCCTGGCTAATTTTTTGTACTTTTAGTAGAGACAGGGTTTCACCGTGTTAGCCAGGATGGTCTCGATCTCCTGACCTCGTGCTCCGCCCTCCTCGGCCTCCCAAAGTGCTGGGATTACAGGCGTGAGCCACCACGCCCGGCCTATTACTATTTTCTTAATGCTTAGTGTCAGGGCCTTTGATAGGTGCTAGAGATAAAATGATTGACTTTTTAAAAGGTGTGATCCTTGACCTTCTGGAATGTATAGCTTAAAACACTGTCAAAGTCAGTGTTTCCATTAAAGAATGATGGAGCTATGTTATTAAAACAGGGGCAAGTGCTTCAAAAGAAAGGAGCATAGTGCTGTGAAGTTATGCTTTATGAAGAGTGAAGGCAGCCCTGAGAGAAAAGGTGATTCAGTTGAGAAGTGATAGGGAGATAGCTTAACTGGGCAGAGAGGAAACCTCACAGCAGCCCCAGTGGAGGGAATGGCTTGTGCAGATGCTCTGTAGGAGGAAGAAGTATGGCTGACTTGGGGACCTGATCAGACTACCGTGATGCAGCCACACTGAGCGGAAAGCCAAGTAACAGCATCCTTGAGAGGCTGCAGAGGTGTTCAGAGGCCAGTCCCAAGGACCTTACTGGTTTTCCAGAGAACATTGGCCTCCCCTACAGACACTCCCTACCCACCTTCCAACCCCATCTCAGGTCACATTTACTAACTGCTAATTGATTCGGAGAGACCTAAATAGTTTCCAGTTTCCCCAAAGGTAAGTTTCACCAGCCTTCCTCAGGTCTCCTCTGGTACTGAGGCTTGCTGTATCCTTCTTCAGACCTCCTTGGATCAGAAATAAAGTTGTGAAGCTCTGCTGATAAGGAAAGATCATCCATAGTCCCACTAGCCATAGGTAAATGCAGCTTCATGGTCCTAGCGTTTTCTGCATGTTGAGAACCCAGATAGAAATGGTGGAAGGAACACGGACCTGTAACTTACAAGCAGATGGTCATGTTGTCTTGCAGCTTTGCTGTGCACTCGAGAGTGAGGATGGCTGAGTTGGCTTATCCATGGAGCTTATAAAAACACGGATGCTAAAGGACCATCCCAGGTCTGATGAATTAATGGTGGCAATCCTACATTAATGTTTATCAGTTATGGTTTATTATTAGGTTTTAGAATTCCAAAAATCTAAGAATTGCCTGCTTTTTGTGCTAAATATTTTCTTGAAATTTTCCTGGTAAGTCACATTTTGGGTGAGAACGCTATTTTATTCTTATTCAAAAAGTAATTTCAAATGCAGTAATCTTAAGTGTTTATCTTAATCTATAATACATTTCCACCCTCCTCTTTCAGTTTATTAAGGTATTTTTAAATACTGATCACTTCCTTTTCACACAAATTGCTAATGCTTTAGTTTTATTTGCTTTCCCTGAAAACTTTCTTCTCCGTTAAACTAATGACTAACATTTTTCTATGTACCAGGTACTAGACAAACACCTAATCCTCATGCCAGCCCCCAAATAAAGCTATTGTCTTTTTCATCTTTTAAATAAGATGCCTGAAGCTCAGAGAGGTTATGTAACTGAAAAATGTCACCTAGCTGGTAACCAGAACTTAAAACTAGGTCTTATTTCTTACCTGTTCTATGACCACCAGCTGTCTCCAGACACAAAGCAATAAATAGTGTATAAACAAACACACTTAAACGGACTAGACTGTATTTAAAAATCCTTTGGAAATGGGATCATTATCCTCCCCACTGTCACGCCACCAAATGGCTGCTAAGGATGTGTTTTAATGTGCAGTGATATCAAGTTGAATGGATTCCAGGGGATCAATCTTTATAATGAAGTTGATAGTCTTGAAAAACAAACAAAATCATCATCAATCATGTAATGCCCTGTTAACTTGAATCAAATATCTCAGCAGTAATAATCCCATTAGACCACATGTGTGGTTCATAGCCAGGACCAGCTGAATATGGTGTCCGCCCCGGCTAAGTAAATCCTACTGGATGGATATGTTCCTCATGTTTGGTTTCTGTTTGTCAGAGGATAGTTGAAGAAGGAATGGACCTACAGCAAGAGTCACAATAGAGGCATTTGGACCATAATGGGCCCAGTCCACAGAGGTGTTTTGTTTCGATGGTGTCTTAGTCCGCTTGCGCTGCTCTAACAGGGTAACTTGTAAACAGCAGAAGTGTATTTCTCGCAGTTCTGGAAGCTGGAAGTCTGAGGGCAGGGTTCTAGCACAGTCCAGTTCTGGAGAGGGCCCTCTTCCGGGTTACCGATTGCCACCTTCTTGCTGTGTCTTCACGTGGTGGAAGAAGCAAGGCAACTCTCTGGGGCCTCTTTTATAAGAGCAATCATCTTTTCATCTGCCTCTTGGATCTAATCACTTCCCAAGAGATCCTACCTCCTAAGACCGTCATCTTGGTGACTGGGTTTCAACATGTGAATTTTGAAGTGATAAAAACATTCAGATCATAGCAGCTGGTCTGTATGTCAGCTCAGGGCTTAGAACCCTATCCATTGGGCCATGTGTAACAGTGTAAGCAGCCCAGCCCCTGCTGTCTCAAACCCGCCTGCCTCCCCTTTTGGATGAATGCAAACCCTCAGGCAGCCTTTCATTTTGAAACCCCCGTATTAGGGCTATGGCGTAATAATGACTGCCCTGAACTTAGAGTTGTACCCAAGAGGGCCGCACATTGGGTTCTAGGCAGAGTGTGGCCGCTCCATGACTTTGAACAAGTCATATTCTGCTCTGGACATCCGTTTTCACCTCCATGGTGACCAGAGGGTTACTGGTCACTCAGTTTTAGAGTGCTTTAAATACTATTCATAAAAATGCAGCTGACTTTCGATGAAATCATGGCCAGCACATTACCCCTTTGATGGTACCCATTCATTCCTGATTCTGAGTCCTTTTCTTTCTTTATTGCCTACATTTTTCTGCTTTTTCAGATACCATGAGCTCTCCACAGTGTCTAAAAGTTTCCTCTGCCAGCCCACTCATCAAGTCAGCATAGAAAAGGGTTTAATAGATGCCATTTACGCCTTCTCATTTACTGCCTGATTAAACTGAAGAGTAAATGAAAGACATTCCTATAGTGTCAGAAAGATGTAATTTTAGCACTTGATATTTTTGCACAGAGATCTGCCATCTAGAATGTAAATTCCATCAGGACAGAGGCACTCACTTATTCACCCAATATTTACGATGTCTACTCTATGCTAGGAATGGGGCTCCGCACTGGGAACACAGCAGTGCCTGTATTCCTGGTGCCTGCACGGTAGTGTAGAAATGGACAATAGGCAAAACCATTTAGAATCTATTGAATCTGTTGGGGGTAAAGTGTAATGAAGGAAACTGAAGCAGGGAGCAGGGATGGGGTGGAGATTTCATACAGAGTGTTAGGGAAGTTTTCTCTGAGGAGGTCACGTGTAGGAGGAAATGGCAGTGTGAACCCTGTGGGGAGAACTGTTTACGGCAGAATAAATAGGACTTTGAAATGCCTCATACTGGAGCATCATACGGGGCATATTCCAAGATTAGCCATCAGGCCAGTGTAGCTGGGACTCATTTAACAAGGCATGAGCACTAGGAAATGAAGTCAAAGAAGAAGGGGTGAGTTCAGGTCATGCAAATCACAAAATTAACATGACACCACTACACAGGCCATGACGAGAGCTTCAGCGTTTACTCTGAGCTGAACAGGAGCCAGCCAAGGGTTTGGAGCAGAGGAGTGGATGGTATCACGTGATTCTGTCTTCTGTCCCAGAGCATTATCAGGTGTGCTTGGCACATCTATGTGGTCAGCAATTGATTACATGATTGTCTTGGTGTTGTTCAATTTTTCTGCACCATGACGGGGCATCTTCAATGTGGAGAGACTGTTTTTCTGATACTAAAGTTTCTGGGAACACAGGTGATAAATGAAATGCATTTTTTTGAGGGCAGTAGCAATTACATTTCTTAAAGTTAGAGCACCTCTATTTCACCAAACCACCTCCTTTCCATGATGTGGATGGATCCCTTTGTGAGGCTGTTTAGAAACTCAGAAAGTGAAATATCTGTATCAGTTCATCTAAAATGAATTCCTGGGTCCCCTTGCCTGACCTCTTCATTAAGAAAACAATACCTTTTCTTTCTGTTTAACTTGAAACCAAGTAGAGTTGGAGTTCTTGTCATTTTCAGATATTGTCATTCTGCTAGTTCTAACCCCAGCAGATTATAGGTTATTTACAAAATTCTTTGCAACTAT
>NC_045450.1:62032798-62094455 GCF_002776525.5 Piliocolobus tephrosceles | reverse complement strand
CAGATTATAGGTTATTTACAAAATTCTTTGCAACTATTAAAAGGGAGTCTCATTAAGGTGACTCCCTGTCTTCCTGGCCATTGGTACTGTGTTAGGAATACTCAGATAGTTACTTGTTATTTGACATTGCCAGGTTCCAGCTCATTTGTCACAGACTTTTTTTTTTTTTTTTTTTTTTTTTTTTTTGAGACTGCATCTTCCTCTGTTGGCCCAGGCTGCAGTGCAGTGGTGTGATCTCAACTCGCTGCAACCTCTGCCTCCCAGGTTCAAGTGATTCTCCTGCCTCAGCCTCCCAAGAACCTGGGACTACAGGTGTGTACCTAATTTTTGTATTTTTAGTAGAGGCAGGGTTTCACCACATTGGCCAGGTTGGTCTGGAACTCCTGACCTCAGGTGATCCAACTGCCTTGGCCTCCCAAAATGTTGGGATGACAGGCATGAGCCACCTTGCCTGGCCTTTCTTTTATGCCACCTTGCCTGGCCTTTCTTTTAGTCTTACATGAAACAAAGGACTAATAATGATTTGGTTTGTAATCTGGTACATTTCTCTTCCAACGTATTTATGCATTTAACTTGTGCCTGCAAGTAGATAGACACTCCTGACTTCAGAAGTGGTTTGATGTCTTTTACATTAAAAAGAAAAAATATAAATGTTTAAAGGGATCATGCACAATTGAGATTGGATAGAGGTGATGGAAGGGTGGTGGCATCAGATGTGGCAGCATCACCAACATATTTGGCAATAATGTGCAATGCTGTTCCCTAGAACTTTGTAAGCTGTTTAGTATGGTAGCTGCCAGCCACATGAGGCTACTGAGCACTTAAAATATGGCCAATATAACTGAGGCGCTGAATTTTTCATTTTATTTCATTGTCATGGATCAAATTTAAATAACCCCACATGCGGGTAGTTCGATTCTTTCGATTCTTTCTATGTGATTCGATTCTTTTCCTCCCCTCCCCTCCCCTCCCCTTGCCTCCCCTCTCCTAGGAGTTTGGCTCTGTTGCCCAGGCTGGAGTGCAGTGGTGCCATCTCTGCTCATTGCAACCTCTTCCTCCTGGGTTCAAGTGATTCTCCTGCCTCAGCCTCCTGAGTAGCTGGGATGACAGGCGTGTACCACCATGCCCAGCTAATTTTTGTATTTTTAGTAGATACGGGTTTTTACTGTGTTGGTCAGGCTGGTCTCGAACTCCTGAGCTCGTGATCCACCCACCTTGGCCTCCCAAAGTGCTGGGATTACAGGCATGAACCACCATGCCCGGCAAGGGCTGGGTAATTCTTTACAGGTGATAAAAAGTGAGACCAATGGCTCTTCTCAGATCTACACAGTCAGCTACAAAAAAGATCTGAGTACCCTCCTTAAATTTTCTTCTCCACTCTACTTTATCTTTACCATCATTGCTTGGTTTCCATTGCTGTTATCTCTTGCAGAAACCCAGGCAATAGCTCCTGACTCATTTCGTGTTCTCAGTTTTTGTCTTCCCTTTAATCCATCCTCCACAATGCAGCCACAGCCAGTCTTCTCTTTAAAATCCCTGGGGAGTCTGCGTTTTTCTTAGGGTAAAGCTCAAAGTCCTTAGCTTTAATGAACATAGTAGATTTTGTAGATTTTATTCCAAGTTGTAGAATTCTGGGTATTTCAGTGTTGGCTGAACATAAGTTTTGCTAACATTTTTATTTTGAATCACATGTGGGCACACATTATCTTTTTTATATTGAGGGCTTCTAAAAACAATCTACCACTTTCTGCTCATAACAGCCTGTGCATGTCAGTGCACAGATCTATTCTATGCTTGAAAAATCAAATGGCTGCAACTGAGCTCCTCTCTCTATTTCACCTCTACTCCCTCACCTGGCGTTCCTTCCCCCATTCTCTCTTTGTTCACTTGGCTAACTTTAGCCTCTTTAAGGAAGATGTAGATTCTCGTCTTCTATGAAACCTTTCCAAGAATTTATCAGTTGCCTTTTGAGTGGTCTTCCAAGTAGGCAGAAAAGGGCTGTCTGGTGATGTCTGTGCAGCTTTAGGTCTTCCTGGTAAGAAACTGACTGTCCTGAGGGCTTCATCCAGCCCTGCTCCATTCCTTGCTTGCAGGGCCTGCTTCATTGCCTGGCCCATTGTAAATACAAATGTTTGTTGAATGAATTAACCTGATGGACACACACTGCCATGAAAGGAGTTTTCTGTAATACCATGCCACTCCCACAAAACAAAACAGTAACAAGCAAAACCAAACCCCTCGTTTAAGCTTTAATCTTTGATGCATTTTCTGGAATTAGATCATGTAAAGATTGGACTACTCTTTGCTTTTTGAGATAGGGTCTCGCTCTGTCACCTGGGCTGGAGTGCAGTGGCACCATCAAGGCTCACTGAAGACTTGACCTTCCAGGCTCAAGTGATTCTCCTGCCTCAGCCTCCCTCTTGACTAGCTGAGACCACAGGTGTGTGCAACCATGCCTGGCTAATTTTTTGTAGTTTTGGTAGAGATGGGGTTCCGCCATGTTTCCCAGGCTGCTCTCAAACTCCTGAACTGAAACTATCCACCTACCTTGGCATCCCAAAGTGCTGGGACTACAGGTATGAGCCACTGTGCCCAGTCTGCTCTTGCTTTTATTTGTTAGTGAATCACATCACTGATTCTCCACCTAATGACTTCTTCATTTAGTTGACTGCTGTCAGCTTCATTAGAAGTTGCTACCTTGACACAAAAGTACCATTTGGACATTAGTCATTAAATCGACAAACACTTACTCAGAATCTGTTACGCATGAGATACTATTCCTGGTACCAGAAATCTGAGGATTAAAAAACTGGGCCAGATTATACAAGGTTGCTCCTTTCTCCTTCCCTGAACATTGCTGGGGGGAAGAGAACAACCAGTCAATCAAGAAACCCAGTATTTTCAGACAGTAAAGCAGCAAATGAAATGGGCCCATCAGGCACTCACTGTGTGGCAGGCATTATTCTAAGTGATTTATGTATATTAATGCCTTCAGTGCTCAGAGCAAGCCTGTATCCTTCATTTATCCTCATTTTGTGTTTAGTAAACGGAGGCAGAAAGGTCAGTAACTCATCCAAGGTCACACGCCTTACAAGCAGTAGAGTCAGAATTTGAACGCAGACATTTGGTTCCAGTCTGTGGCATGATCACGTTGTTTTCTGATATTACAACTTAGTGAGAAGTGTTTTTGATGAGATGGTCATAGAAGAGCTTTCTGGCCGGGCACAGTGGCTCATACCTGTAATCCCAGCACTTTGGGAGGCTGAGGCGGGCTGATTACTTGAGGTCATGAGTTCAGGCCAACATGGTGAAACCCTGTCTCTAATAAAAATACAAAAATTAGCTGGGCACAGTGGCAGGTGCTTATAATCTCAGCTACTCAGGAGGCTGAGGCAAGAGAATCACTTGAACCCAGGAGGCGGAGGTTGCAGTGAGCTAAGATGGTGCCACTGCACTCCAGCCTGGGCAACAGAGTGAGACTCCATCTCAGAAAAAGAAAAGCTTTCTGAGTAGGTGAATCTAGCCTTGCAGAGCGAGTAGTGCCTACAGCTTCTGCCAGAGAAAGACAGAAACAGGTTTAGCAGGTTTAAAGAACAGTGGAAAGCTCTGCCATCCTAGGAAGCAGTAAAGGATGGGGGTTGGGAGTCAGTGTAGTGGTGAGAGATAGCGCCACAGAGAATACAGGAGCAGGCACCATCTTTCTCATCCAGCTTCATGGATGAGTCTGCAGCACCCAAATGAGGGCAGCAGTTATCAGTTAAATAAATAAACTCCTGGATAGAAAAGGTTGCTTTACTCACAGTCTTGTTGATGGACAAATGTAAGATATTGGCTGCCATCTCAGTTTACATGTTATCTTAGCTATGATTGGAGAATCAAAACTTTTAAAAATTTTTTTGGCAGAAGTTAAAAAACTCAACTTCCAGCTACTGATTTTCTTAATGTGATCATGGCAAGCCACTGATACTCAGCTTGTAATCGCCTTATTACAAGAAAGACATGGCAGCAGAAGCAGTTTGCTTTCAAATGCTTTACATTAAAATTTTTAAAAAGGGATATGGAGCAATTTGCAGGGAAGGAGGCATAAGTGGCCAGACTTAGGATAGAGCTTCGTCTGTGTGTACTCTTGAGTAGTGCATTTTGAGATTGTTTCCAAGAAGCTGGTTATCTGCTTTTATTGGTGATCTGGAAGCCTAGACATATTTGGTTTGTGAAATATAGGTTATCCCATGACAGCGATGACCTGAGCCATTTTAAATTTTGAAAAACATTGTAAAGTGATCCATGACCCCTGACTATCTGACATGAGATGGAAATGAGCCAGAGTTTGGCAAGAAAGCCACTTTTCTTCCTGCCACACTGTGCTTGTAACAGGAAGAGAATTTGCATGGCAGTTGGGTGAGCCAAGAAAATCGATGACAGCAGGAGGAAAAACTTGGAAATCACTGCACATGTTCCATTAATCTCTCAGTTACATGTTAGCGAGTTAACCGCATATGCATTTGCCTAACATATTATCTTATCTATGTCCTTCTGCACCTGAATCTGGATGGAGGATATTAGTATGCAAATGGTCCTCTGCTATTTTCATCCCTAGCATCTGTTTGGAGTGGCATTTTGGATGCTATAGAAGGCAAGCATAGTTCACTGAACGGAAATGTTTACCCCTTTGCAGGCTTCTGTCATTTGTTTCTGCAGTACGGCACCAAGAATTTGCAAACTCACAGATTTCAGAAAGTTAAATAAACCATGCTTCTGTCCCAGCCTTCCTCATGTTTTCTCATATTTGCATGTAATAAATTACATGCAAATGTAATTATTGAGGAGGAAAAAATATCTTTGGGTATGTATGGATTTCTTAGCTTTGTGATACGTGATCTGGCAGCTATAACAGAAGGAAAAAGAAAGGCCCTAGCTAGCAAGATAGGACTTTTGCATAAGAAATGCATCAAGTGTAAGGTTGATTTAGGGCAGGGGTCACAAAGTCAAATGTTCATGGGCACCAGACCAGTAATATAACGAGGGATGCAGAAGGGGTAGGGCTTTGACGAGCTGGAGAGCTTATGCCACTTCTTTATGGGGCAGCCACTCTCTAGCTGCTGCCCAGCAGTTGTACACACAAAATGAAATTTCTGGCTTCTCTTGAAAAATTGGATGAAATGACAGTATTGGGCTCAAATTCCTTTAGGGAAAAGTTAGCACAGAGAGGAACAAACAAAACCCATCAAAGTCTAGGCTGGGCCTGCAGGTATAGGTTTGTAGTCTATTTTAGAAGATTGGTTTTAAAACGCTAGAAATTTGGATTCTAAAGCCCACGTTGGGTACAGGTATTTGCATCTTTAAGTCTGGTGGTCAGCCAGGTTGATGATGAGCTCTGAGCCCCTTAACTGGGCTCTGACATTATGCAGCAACATCAAAACACTATTACGGCCGAGTGTACACTAGGCTCTCAAGGGAGCTTGCTGTCTTGTGCAGGAATTATACTTTGTATCACGGCAAGTTACCTACATCCCAAGTGAAAAAGGAATAGAATTTCAGATGTGGAATAACCCCTAAGTTACCAAGTCCAATCACTTCATTAAATAGGAAGACTAAATGCTAGCCAAGAATGTTCTGCTACTAATCCATTTTGAGACTTTGGACAATTCTTTGTTCTCCCCAGATCCCATTTCCTTCCTCTGTAAAATCAGGGGGATGGACTGCACAATTGCTAACATCTCGTAATTCTATGATTATTTTTCTTGGTTTTACCTCAAGGCAGGGGATGAGGAGGGGCAGGAAAAGATAAATAACTGAGAAAAATTGGGACCAGCTGTTTCCAACATGGTGGTCATCTCTGGCTTTTCCACCCCACCCCTGGGAGAGCTTGGGAAGTCCTGTCAATCATCCAGCTCCACTGTGCAGCTACCCAGTGGGTTGATGCCACGTAGCATACTTAATCACATTTCTTAACAGCTGATTCCTAGACTTCCAGCTCCAGCTGTCTGTTTAACAAATAAATGCTGTCAGTTCCAAGGGAGGCAGGGCAGGGTCGGGTGGAAAGCTTGACATAACCCATTACCACCACAGAAACAAGTAAAAACACGTGTCTTTCTGATAGTGTGCATCAGCAGCCAGCAGCCTTGGGAAGGGAGAGCATCACTTATTCCAAAAATTGGAATCCCAGTTTTGCAAATATGGCAGATGCTATTTATGCAGCACCAGCTTAGTTACAGAATGCAAGTCAACTGTTCCTTCTCAGAAAGTCACTATTTTCAGCAAACATGCATTGAGAATCAAGTATAAATTCCTTACTATCCCAACTTAGGAACCAAATACATTTGGATAATGATAGTTTAAATAGGGAGTCAGACTTTTGGTGACAAGGGATACTAATCTTATATCAAAATATTTATCTACGGCCAGGCACGGTGGCTCATGCCTGTAATCCCAACACTTTGGGAGGCTGAGGTGGGTGGATCACTTGAGGTCAGGAGTTTGAAACCAGCCTGGTCAACATGATGATAGTCTGTCTCTGCTGAAAATCCAAAAATGAGACAGGCATGGTGGTGCCTGCCTGTAATCCCAGCTACTCGGGAGGCTGAGGCAGGAGAATGGCTTGAACCTGGGAAGCAGAGGTTGCAGTGAGTTGAGATTGTTCCACTGCACTCCAGCCTGGGCAACAGAACAAGACTCTGTCTCAAAAAAACAAACCAAAAAAAATTATCTGAATTGATTTCATATGCAGAGGTTAGATTTCAATATTTTAATAACTATATATGAAATGTTGAGATTTTTTAAAAAATCTGAAGCAAAAATGGTATAAGAAGAGCTGATAAACTAGATGTTAGATAATGTAGCTTACTATATACATTTCTCTTCTTGTTTAAATTTTTGTCATATTTCACAGTAATGCCAGGCAGAATATCAGGTGTTAAGTTAGTACCTTCTCCCTGCTACAGGCAGTAGAAATGCCCCATAAGTTGGGTATTAGCCAGGGTTTTCTATAATGTAGATTGGTTCTTATGTCTTTTCCGTTCAAAACCTTCAGCCATTCCCCCACTGTATAAAAGTTCAAACACTATCCTCAGAGATGGTCTGCCCTAACTTTGTACTCCTAGAGAATTTTATATATTCCCCTATTCAGTCAGTATGATTTGAGCGTCACGGCAGTACCATCTGAATTCTGAGGGCACAAAATCAAATACAGTATCAACTCTGTTTTGCCCGGAATTTATATTACAGGGAAAGAGAGAGAAACTAAAGAAATAATTGTCTCCTTGATATGTGCTGTGAATGGTATGGAAGCCAAGGGGGTGGGGGACTATGTAAATCAGAATGATGACTTGGGAAAAGGATATAATATATCCGATTAATTGGATGTGTTTAGCTCCAGAAGTAGAGGAGGTTCTTAAATGTAGACATTGAAGTCTTGCTTGTTTTATGTCTCCCTTAGCACTATACATGTTGCTTTATTTTTAGTTGATTAATACCAAAAATATTTGCAGAGCTCCTACCAGATGCCAGACAATGGACATAGGGAAGTCGGCAGAACAGACACAAGTCCCAGCCTTTCAGGAGCTAATAGGAGGGATGAACAATAAACACAGAAGGAAACAGCTGCATGCGGCACTGTCATGTCATGATAAGGACTGTTATGGGGGAAAAAGGCTGACTGAGAGAATGACAAGGTTGGCTTTGTTTCATTCGATAGGATGCTTTGAACAGGTGGCCTTTGAAGCATCCTATCGAAACAAAGCCAACCTTGTTTTCTCAGGCATCTTTTTGGGCCAGGCGCGGTGGCTCACATCTATAATCCCAGCACTTTGGGAGGTCAAGGCGGGTGGATCACGAGGTCAGGAGGTCAAGACCAGCCTGGCCAAGATGGTGAAACCCCGTCTTTACTAAAATCACAAAAATTAGCCAGGCATGGTGGTGGGTGCCTGTAATCCCAGCTACTTGGGAGGCTGAGGCAAATAATTGCTTGAACTTGGGAGGTGGAGGTTGCAGTGAGCCAAGATTGCACCACTGCAATCCAGCCTGGGTGACAGGGAGACTCTGTCTAAAAAAAAAAAAAAAAAAAAAAAAAAAGTCACCTTTGGACACAAACCTACATGAAGTGAGATATCTAGGGGAAGAGCATTGTAGGCACAGGAAATGGCAAATGAAAAGATTCTGAGATGGGAACTTGGCTTTTTAATTTATAAAACAGCGATGGAGTGAATGCAGCTGGAATTCAGTTAAAAGAAAAAATAAGAGGTAGAAGATGCTAGAGAAGCTACCAGATGCTGCATTTGGATGGGACTGGGCTGCTGTGGCTTGAAATCCATATCTCTTGGTCAGGAATTCATCTTGTAGTGATAGAGCATGATGGTGGGTGACCTGTTAAAAGCGATGCTTTGGAAAAAATAACTTTGGAGCAAGGGAGAAGAGAGATTGTCAACAGGGAGAGGAGAGAGGAGACCACTGCTTAGTCTATGCTTGGGGCAATACATGACCAGACTGGAATGAGAACACAGGAAGGACAGAGAGAGCAGCTCAAGAGATTAGTTTTTCGTTGCAATTTGTTGGTATTCTTAACTTCATAATGCTGCATTCCCCAGTGTCGGTTTGGAGCAAAGAAGGATTGGAGGAGGGGAACACAAAATTGGATCATGAAATTCACATTAAAACACACAACTTAGATGGATATGAGGTAGGATCATCTCCTCCCCGCCATTCAGGCCCCCGCTTCCCAAGGATGCCAACGTGTGAAGAGGAGTGTTATTAGCAGACACAGCAGCAAAGCCTGGAATGATCCAGGGGGAAGATTGGCTGCATGTTCCCATGTGAACTTCATGGAAAGTCTCGTTTCCATTAAATAGAGACATGCTAGCTGTCATCTTGGTCATTCACAGTTCACCAACAGCCTTTGTGGCAGTCATGTGTTTTCCAAATGATACCCTTAAGCTTCCTTTGAAATGATCACATTCATAAGCATGGAGCAAAGAGGATTATGAGGCACAAGGGTGTCAAACAGCTTTCCTTCGTCTTCCCTAGATTGAGAAAGTCTTCATGACCAAACCACTTGTAAAGGTCATGCAGCTTTGGTATCTGTCCTTTTAACTGACTGTTAGGGCATATTTGGCTATCTCAGGGGAAGATATGGTATCTTCTGTTATTGTGGATATGTCTCTCCCAAATATATGTGGAGTATCTCCGGCATTCAGGATGTGGCGTGGCTGTTGCAAGGCAGAGTAGTCCAGTTCTGTCCTGAAAGTACGTAGAATGTACCCCACGAGAGAGAATAAGAACATTGCAGGGTGAAATCTGAACTAGATTGGTGATGACCAGTAAGGACATGTTCCAGAAAACAACTGAGCCAGTTATGTCTGGATCCATGCAGGAAGCTTTCTGAGTATCTCCGCTGAACACAGGATTTTCTTATTTCATACCTTTTGGTGTGAAAATGGAGAGGAATCTGATTTATTTATTTATTTATTTATTTATTTATTTATTTATTTATTTATTTAATTTATTTATTTTGAGACAGAGTCTTGCTCTGTCACCCAGGCTGAAATGCAGTGGCATGATCTCGGCTCACTGCAGCCTCCGCCTCCCGCGTTGAAGTGATTACTCCTGCCTCAGCCTCCTAAGTAGCTGGGGTTACAGGCATGCACCACTACAGCTGGCTAATTTTTGTATTTTTAGTAGAGACGAGGTTTCACCATGTTGGTCAGGCTGGTCTCAAACTCCTGACCTTGTGATCCACCCACCTCGGCCTCCCAAAGTGCTGGGATTACAGGTGTGAGCCACCCCACCCAGCCGACTCTCTGATTTTCATGCCACTTAACCTCAGCCCTCACTTCTGAGAATGACCTGAGTTTACTTGCATCTCTTTGTTGTTCTGGTCCTTTTGAAACGGGGAAAGGAATAGCAGGTAGTTGGCAGGAGGCTAGGACCTACTGCCATTATGCCAGCCCAAAACTGGTTTATTCTTAAAAAGTCATACCTTCAGAGTCCAGCATTTCAGCTGTCCCCCACCCCCACCCTCTCTGGAAGCTTTCCTGAATCTGAACAGAATGTGTATTTTTTAAGAGTGAGGGCAGGCCATGGAGTCAGACAGCCCCGTGATATAGAGGTGTTAACAAAGTACCCATCATATAGAGCTGCAAGGCCAGGTGTGGTGACTCACGCCTATAATCCCAGCTCTTTTGGAGGTCACGGCAGGCAGATTACCTGAGATTAGGAATTAGAGACCAGCCTGGCCAGCATGGTAAAGTCCCGTCTCTACTAAAAATACAAAGATTCGCCAGGCATGATGGCGACACCTGTGATCCCAGCTACTCCGGAGGCTGGGGCAGGGAGGATTGCTGGAACCCAGTAAGTAGAGGTTGCAGTGAGCTGAGATCATATCGCTGTACTCCAGCCTGGGTGACAGAGCAACACCCTGTCTCAGAAAATAAATAAAATAAAATATAAAATAACAGCAGCAAAAAACAAATAGAGCTGCAGTGAGGGTCAGTTGAAATTCTGCAGATAAAATGCTATGTGTAGTGTCTGGTGCGTAGGAAACACTGACCCCCAGATGGATGTGTTAAAGGAAGATGGGGAGAATAAGCAGGAAGGGGACTTACCAACATCTGTTGATTATGATTAAATCCCTGAGGTTAATTTATAAATGCTGAAACATAGGCTGTGGCTGCTTATAAACTATATACATTTTAACATTTTTACATTTAATTTTTTAATTAATATTAAAATATATGCAATAGATGTTGAGAATATCAACAACATCCCAGCATTTTGGGAGGCTGAGACGGGTGAATCACGAGGTCAGGAGATCGAGACCATCCTGGCTATCATGGTGAAACCCCGTTTCTACTAAAAAATACAAAAAACTAGCCGGGCGAGGTGGCAGCGCCTGTAGTCCCAGGTACTCGGGAGGCTGAGGCAGGAGAATGGCATAAACCCAGGAGGCGGAGCTTGCAGTGAGCTGAGATCCGGCCACTGCACTCCAGGCTGGGCGACAGAGCGAGACTCCGTCTCCAAAAAAAAAAAAAAAGACTATCAACCATTTTGATATTGGTACATAGAACTTAAAAAGAGTTTCTTAGAGGTACATACTCTTTTGAGAATAGGTACAGGCATAACTTGGACAGAATCTGCTTATACTTTCCAAACCAATATGGAGTTGTGAATACAGCCATGACGCTGTATTCTGGTCTCATGGGATTTGGGCTGTTGAAGTCACTATGTGTTTATTTCAGTAGAAATTATAGTTAGCTAAATAAATTTCATCAATACGTTATTAGTATCTATTAAGAGCTGCTAGAATGACGTCTACGTCCGTACATATGGTTATTGTTGAAGGGCTTTGAAGACAGAGACTGAATCTGTTAATCTCTGGGTCAGGAGCATAAACCATTGTATATAGTCAAAGCCATGTTAGTTAATGATGTTGTTCTGGAGCCCCACTGGGTTAGTGAGTAAAGTGAAAGGATCATTCATTTTGAGCCTATTGGAGTATTTGCAGTCGCTGAACATCCCAGGTGAGGGAAGAGAAGAAAGTCAAGCATTTCTGAGGACCTCGGCAGCAAGATTTTTGGAACCTTTTTTCTAGTCTGCCATTGTGAGCGTGACTCAGAAAGTCACAGGGACCACTCTACCTGCCTAGCTAGGAGATCAGGATTGCTTGGACAAATCAACTTTGCCCAGTGATGCAGCTGCATGAACCACAGGCGGAGAGGACTCAGTGAGCATCTGTGGAGTGACCTTGGAGTACTCAGGTGTTCATGGGAAGGGGTGGGCCTTTACCTGTCTCATCTTAAACAGATAGGGCCAGACATGGTGGCTCACACCTTTAATGCCAGCACTTTGAGAGGCCAAGGTGGATGGATTACTTGAGGTCAGGAGTTCGAGACCACCCTGGCCAACATGGTAAAACCCCGTCTCTACCAAAAAATACAAAATATTAGCCAGGTGTGGTGGCACGCACCTGTAGTTCCAGCTACTCAGGAGGCTGAGGCAGGAGAATTGCTTGAACCTGGGAGGTGGAGGTTGCAGTGAGCCAGGATCACACCACTGCACTCCAGCCTGGGTGACAGAGCGAGACATTGTCTCAAAAAATAAATAAAAATAAATAGCCAGGCGCGGTGGCTCACACCTGTGATCCCAGCACTTTGGGAGGCCAAGGCAGGCAGATCACGAGGTCAGGATATTGAGACCATCCTGGCTAACACGGTGAAACCCCGTCTCTACTAAAAATACAAAAAATCAGCCAGGCGTGGTGGTGGGCGCCTGGAGTCCCAGCTACTTGGGAGGCTGAGGCAGGAGAATGACATGAACCCAGGAGGCGGAGCTTGCAGTGAGCCAAGATCGTGCTACAGCACTCCGGCCTGGGCTACAGAGCGAGACTCTGTCTCAAAATAAAATAAAATAAATAAATAAATAAAATAAAATAAAAATAAACAGATGGCCAGCAGATAAGGTGACAACTCTAGTCCATGGTCACAGTCTATTCTGCCACATTCTCCATAAAGTCCACTTTGCTTAGTTCTCCCAGCAGTACCCATTCATTTACTCTTTAAGGCCAGTAACAAGTGTTCTCCCCATGATGCTAGCCAAACCAAAAAGAGATTGTCGATGCTTTTCAGTGGAGCAGGAGGATAAGAGATTGAGACTTCAGAATGGACGAAGGCTGGAGTTACACATTTGAATTGGTGAACCTTATAGTTGTGAAGTTAATGGGCCCAAGAAGGGGCCTCATGAGAGAAGCAGCCTCATAATTCCCTTGCCATTGGTCACTTCTCTTTCCCATCCCCACCAAAACACACCAACCAGGCAAAACTAAAACCTAGAGTCCTTGGGTTGATGATCTCTCCAAGGTAGAAAAATTAATGGTTTCTCTTCTGTCTTTAAGTATCTTCAGTTACTTTTGTAAGAATTTCATCAATATGTGTCTTTTCAGGTCTTCAAACCTTGCTTAGTTCTTTCATTGTTTTTCTCAAGAAACTGAAAGAATATTTATGCTACTTGCCAGAATTTCAGGTCCAATTGAAGGGAAAAGTTGTAACATAAATGCACTGTTAGAAAAAGGCCACACTTCTTATTCCCTCAAATAGTCAAATGTAATAATTACAATGATAATAAATACATATTGAGTGTTATCTATGTGCTGAGCACTGTTTTTAGCACTTTTATTTCTTTTTATTTTAATTTTTTTTGAGGCAGAGTCTCACTCTGTCACCCAGGATGGAGTACAGTGGTGTGATCTTGGCTCACTGCAACCTCCGTCACCCAGGTTCAAATGATTCTCCTGCCTCAACCTCCCGAGTAGCTGGGATTACAGGCACACACCACCATGCTTGGGTGATTTTTGTATTTTTAGTAGAGTCAGGGTTTTGTCATTTTGGCCAGGCTAGTCTTGAACTCCTGACATCAAGTGATCCACCTGCCTCAGCCTCCCAACGTTCTGGGATTACAAGTGTGAGCTGCCATGCCCAGCCTGTTTTTAGCACTTTAAAAGTATTAACTCATTTAATCCTCTAAAAATCATCTAAGTAAAGGGCTTTTTTTTTTTTTTGAGACAAGGCCTCACTCTTGTCTCCCAAGCTGGACAGCAGTGGTGCAGTCATAGCTCACTGCAGCCTCAACCTCTTAGGCTAATGCGATTCGCCGACCTCAGCCTCCTGAGTAGCTGAGACTGTAGCACATGCCACCGCACACACCTGGCTAACATTTTATTTTAGTAGAGATGGATCTTGCGATGTTTACCAGGCTGATAAACTCCTGGGCTCAAGTTATCCTCCTGCCTTAGACTCACAAAGTGCTGGGATTACAGGCATGTGCTATGTGTAACACCTAGCTCATTGCTGCTGAATAAAATGCTAAACATCCTTATACCAGTGGTTTTTCTCAAAGGCTTTCTCAGCATTTTCTTTATTTCTTAGTCTTTAATTTTTCTGATGTTTCTTTCCCTCCTTCCTCACCCCAACCCCTGGTCCATGAATTTCTATATCATATTGATTATACTCTAAGTCTTTCCCTTATTCTGAACTGAGATTTCTCATTTGGGGGTATCCTCATACATGTTGAGCAACAAATCAATGACTTATTCTTTAGTGTTCTTGTTTAGATTTAAAAAAGAAAATGTTAAAGAATGTGACATCTTGACTGAGGTAAGAGCATTTTTTAGTTGTTGCAGATAGATTAAAAATTAAAAAGTGAAAAATAACTTGATTATTGGTGACCACAAATATGTCTCTGCTAGTATTTTTCCAGGCAGTCTACTGGGGCTACTTTTTTCTATTTGTTAATTAGTCTTTACTAAAAATAAAAACAGAATAATGATACTGCCCATGGGGCTGTTTTTATTATTATTTCCAGATACTTCTTTAAGATATGCTTATATCATTTTATTTGAAGTTCTGGCTCTATTGTTACAAACATTATTCATTCATTAGGTCTTTTAAATTTTGATTATTTAAGAGGTATAAACACTGGGATACAAATCACTTAAGACATGGTCCCTGCCTTCAGGAAGCTTATTTATAGCTTCCTAATTTTCATTGATCTTTAAAGCTCTTCACACTGAACTATTAAAAATTAATTGTGCACTCATCCTAACACTACATTTGTCAGTTACATCCGGAAGCTGCAGTCTCCCTTTTTCTGTTAAATCTAAAGCCTGTGATATGACCAATGAGGATTATATTTAAAGGAAACTTTAGGGAAAATTCACAAAGTGTGATTTATACCTGGCATTAGTACTTGAAGAATTATTTTGGCCTTTGAGGCCAGTTGAGGTGGCTTATACCTTTGGGAGGCCGAGGCAGGCGGATCATTTGAAGTTAGGAGTTCAAGACCAGCCTGGCCAATATGATGAAACCTCATCTCTACTAAAAATACAAAAACGAGCTGGGAGTGGTGGTGGGCACCTATAATCCCAGCTACTCAGGAGGCTGAGGCAGAAGAATTGCCTGAACCTGGTAGACAGAGGTTGCAGTGAGCCGAGATTGTCCCACTGCACTCCAGCCTGGGCATTGCAGGGAGACTGTCTAAAAAAAAAAAAAAAGAATTATTTAGGCCCTTGATATCTAATATAGAAAACGCCTGTTCACAAATAAAACATACTTATTTTTATTTTATTTTAAAGAATAAAACATTAAACTATTTAAATAGAATATTGACTCTGAGTCAGAATCAATTTAATGTTTAAGCTTTAGCAGTTAAGTCACATAACTGAATTTCTGTATCTTCTGGAAAAGACAAAACAATGCAGGAAGAAGCAATGTGAGTTGACCCTGCAGCACACAGAGTCCAGTAGGGGGCGCAACCCAGTCCTTTGCCTGAGCTTGACTGTCTCTTGAGGGAAAGGGGTTCCCTGGGTGGAGAGTTGGGGCAGCTCTTCCACCACCGTCATCCTTTGGCAGCTACATCTAACTGGACTTGGGGCCTGATATGGTTTGGCTCAGTGTCCCCACCCAAATCTCATGTGGATTTGTAATTCCCAGTGTTGGAGGAAGGGTGGGAGGTGATTGGATCTTGGGGGTGGATTTCCCCCTTGCTATTCTCATGATAGTGAGTTCGCATGAGATCTGGTTGTTTAAAAGTGTTTAGCACGTACCTCTTCACTCTCTCTTCCTCCTGCTCCGGCCATGTAAGATGTGTCTGCGGCCGGCCACAGTGGCTCATGCCTGTAATCCCAGCACTTTGGGAGTCCGAGGCGGGTGGATTACCTGAGATCCGGAGTTCAAGACCAGCCTGATCAACATGGAGAGACCCTGTCTCTACTAAAAACACAAAATTAGCTGGGCGTGGTGGCACATACCTGTAATCCCAGCTACTCGGGAGACCGAGGCAGGAGAATCCCTTGAGCCCGGGAGGCGGAGGTTGCGGTGAGCCGAGATCGCGCCATTGCATTGCAGCCTGGGTGACAGAGCGAAACTCCGTCTCAAAAACAAAAAAGACGTAAAACCCTTTGTCTTCTGGCACGATTGGAAGTTTCCTGAGGCTTTCAGCCATGCTTCTTGTACAGACTGTGAAAACATGAGCCAATTATACCTCTTTTCTTTATAAATACCCAATTCTCAGGTAGTTCTTTGTAGCAGTGCTTGAACAGATGAATCCAGGCGTTTCCTGCCCTCTATTGGAGGAGCCTAAGGGTGTCCCTAGTCCATCCCCTTCTTAGCAGGCCACTGGGTCTCTGCTTTCTTCCTGTTCTCACCACCCTTTCCACTCCTTAGGTCTGAGACGTCAGTCTCTCAGTTCCATTTGGACTTCCCCATCGTGGACCAGGAGAGGACTTCCGGTCTCAAAAGAAAGGCCTCTCCTCAGAAAAGTGTTCCGTTACCTCCCTTTCTAAAATTATCTTCCCCGCTCCTTTCACCCCTTCCATTATTTTCTCTCACAGAACGTTGCTCTTTTTCTTCATACTTACTTTATTTTACTTTTTTGAAAGGGACTCTCGCTCTGTCACCCAGGCTGGAGTGCGGTGGTGCGATTTTTTATATTTTTAGTAGAAACTGGTTTTCATGCCTGTAATTCCAGCACTTTAGGAGGCTGAGGTGGGCAGATCCTCTGAGGTCAGAAGTTCGGGATCAACCTGACCAACGTGGTAAAACCCCGAATTTTTCTTCACACTTTATACAGAGGAATAGTATTTCATTCCCATTTGTGATATTTGCTGGTTTAGTCCCTGGTTCCCCCATTGAACTGAAAGCCACGGGAGACCACAGATCTGTCTCATTCACTGTTACTCAGCCAGAAGGTTGCTTGTGTTCGGTAACTCAAAATGCTTCACACACTCCACAAATAAACAGATGGTTTCTTTGGGGTTTATTGGGTTTATATTTTTATGCAATAAAATGTATTTATTTGGCTATACTCCAAGGTTTTCTATCAAACTAAAACAGAAAAATAATACTTTTCTTTTTTAACATCTAGCACTGTAAAATTCTTGTATTGTTATAAAGAATTCTTCTAGATTTTTATGCTTGTCACTCTGAATAGGAAGATGACAGGCTATGTGAAACAAAGTGTTTGTCTCAACATAGGATCCCCTTATTACTATTTGTTAAATTGCTTTCTCAGTATGGAAGTTTTCTCTATGCGTTTGAGTTGTCTGCAGTTTGCATGTAGCAGGGAGAAAATAGAAAGCTTCCAAACCGGTTAGTCCAGTTAAAGCACTTAAGTGGCTTAAGCCTTTGATATTAGTTGAGCCAAGTAAGGAAGTTAGTAAGGCTGGAGGGCTTTCAGGGATAATTTACTTTTTTTTTTCCTTCTATTCAGTGAGGGACGTTAAATGGGGCTTTTTGTCTGCATGCAGCTTGGAAGAGGTAAGGGCATGGCTTGGAACAGAGGGTCCTGCTCAGAGAATGAGGGACCTGAATTCCGCCTGTGGTTCCTGCTGGGTTTTTCTCCCAGGGAGTTGTGAGATTAGGTTAAGGTATTGCACTGAATGCCTATGGGTTCATGTCTGAAATATAGACGAGTTCACGTGCGTTATAGTCTTGAAATTGTCACTTCCTATGTCTGGCTTCCTTTTCTGATACTGGCATGCCTTCAGCATCACCTCCACTCTGATAAAAGTCTGGGGATGAAGAAACAATTTTTTTTTTTTTTGGAGGGATGGAGTCTCACTCTGTTGCCCAGGTTGGAATGTCGTGGTGCAATCTCAGCGCACTGCAACCTCTGCCTACTGGGCTCAAGCAATTCTCCTGCCTCAGCCTCCTGAGTAGCTGGGATTACAGGCACCCGCCACCATGCCGGGCTAATTTTCATATTTTTGGTAGAGGTGAGGTTTCACTATGTTGGCCAGTCTGGTCTGTAACTCCTGACTTCAAGTGATCTTCACTCCTTGGCCTCCTGGAAGTGCTGGGATTACAGGTGTGAGCCACCATGCCCTGCCTTGAGAAACAAATATTTACTAGCTGATAACATGTGGCATGCATCAGGGATACTCAGGTGACTCGTGCTGTCACAGAGTGTGCAAGAAAACTGCATAGGAGAGATGGTGGGGAGAGGGTTGCGTTTCGTTTGTTTCCTTATTGAAGATAGATATAAAGTCAGTTAACTGTGGCCTGAGATTATTTGGAAGTGAGAGAGGATAATTTTCTTTATGTTATAGGTTTTTTGGGAACAGATGGTGTTTGGTTACAATAAGTTCCTTAGTGGTGATTTGTGAGATTTTGGTGCACCCATTACCACCTGAGCAGTATATACAGTACCCAATTTGTACACTTTTATCCCTCACCTCCACTCCTACCCTTTCCCCCAAGTCCTCATAATCCATTATGTTATTCTTATGCCTTTGCATGAAAGGGAGTAACTTTCTTTCTTTTCTTTTCTTTTTTCTTTCTTTCTTTCTTTCTTTTTCTTTTTTTTTTTTTTTTTTTTTTTTTGATACTGGGTCTTGCTCTGCCGCGCAGGCTGGAGTGCAGTGGTGAGATCTCGGCTCGCTGCAACCTCTGCCTCCCGGGTTCAAGCGATTGTCCTGCCTCAGCCTCCCAAGTAGCTGGGACTATATGCCTGGCTAATTTTTGTATTTTTAGTAGAGATGGGGTTTCACCATGTTAGCCAGGATGGTCTCAATCTCCTGACCTTGTGATCCACCTGCCTCTGCCTCCCAAAGTGCTGGGATTACAGGCGTGAACCACTGCGCCCGGCTGAGAGGATAATTTTCAATAGGGTCATGAGTACAGCTTCTCTGAGAAGATGGTGTTTATTAAATTGAGACATCAGCAATGAGCACCAGAAAGCCAAGTGAATTGATAGGAGAAGACTGTAGGGGAAAGAAAAAAAATGTGTGAACATGCCATTTAGTATCACAGAACTTACTAGGTTCAAAAAGTGAAAGCAGTGTCCTGTTTAGAATGGTGTGAGAAGAGGAAGAGAGCACAGATAAAGCTGGCAGGTTCTGCAGGGAATTGATGATGCAGAGATTAGTGGGCCAGGAATTTGTGATTAATAGCAGAGTAAATGGAAGAGGTTGATTTGTGCTGGATGAGGACTCTGGCTGATGTTGGGAGACCCTACTGGATAGGACAGGGGGAATTTGGGACGTTAATAGAACGTGTCCAAATAAGAGATGCGAGCGTCTACTAGAATGACCTGTGCTAGGTCTGGAAGGATGGGCTTCTCTGAGATATATCCTAAAGATACAATGGAAAGGATTTCTAGGGTTGTGAGATTTTACTTATCTTGCCTATTGATTCTCTTGTCCCATAATATCCATAAGGCCGTGAATGTGAACCATTTCACTTACTTGTTGTGTACCACTCTTGTTGATGGCAATGTCTAGAACAGGAGCAGGACTCAGGTGCCCAGCATGTGCTTGTGAGTGAAGACTCTGTCTTTGAGTTCAGGCTCCAGACATCATGTCGATGCCACAGCTCCTAAGATGACTATCCCATGTTACCACAAATTATAAGATTTCATGATTTTAATGGCTGGATAGTATTTTCATTGTGTATATATACCACATTTTCTTTATCTATTTGTTTGCTGATAGACACATATTGATTCTGTGTCTCGGCTATTGTGACTAGTGCTGCAATAAACATTGGAGTGCAGATATCTCTTCAGCATACTGAGTTCACTTACTTTGAATAAATACCCAGTAGTGGGATTGCTGGATGATATGGTAGAACTATATTTAATTTTTAAAGGAACCTTCATACCATTTTCCATAACGGCTGTACTAATTTACATTCCTGCCCACAGTGTGTGACAGTTTCTTTTTCTCCACATCCATGCTAGCATTTTTTTTTTTTTTTTGTCATTTTGATAATAGTTATTCTAATTGGGGTGAGGTAGTATCTCATATGGTTTTGATTGGCATTTCCGTGATAATTACTGATGCTGAGCACTTTTTTCATATACCCCTGTTGGCCATGTGTATGTCTGTTGAGAAGTATTTATTTAGGTTTTTTGGCCATCTTAAAAATCAGATCATTATTGTTATTTTTTGCTGATGAATTGTTTGAGTTCCTTATATATTCTGGATATTAACCCTTATCAGATGCATAGTGTACAAATATTTTCTCCAATTCTGTGGGTTGTCTCTTCAGTCTATTGTTGTTTCCTTTGTTGTACAGAGGCTTTTTAGTTTGATATAATTCCATTTCTCTATTTTTGCTTTTGTTGCCTGTGCTTTTGAGTTTGTCTCCAAAAAATCCTTGCCCAGACCTATGTCATGAAGTATTTTCCCTATGTTTTCTTCTAGTAATTTCAGATCTCTTATTTAAGTCTTTAATCCACTTTGAGTTGATTTTGACATATGGTGAGATATAAGAGTCAAGTTTCATTCTTCTGTATATGAATATCCAGTTTTTCCAGCATTATTTGTTGAAGAGACTGTCCTTTCCCCACTGTATGTTTTTAATGCCTGTGTTAAAAATCAGTTGGCTGTAGATGAGTAGATTTATTTCAGGGTTCTCTTCTGTTCTGTTCTATGTGTCTGTTTTATTCCTACGCCATGTTTTTTTGGTTACTGTAGCTTTCTAGTATATTTTAAAGTTGAGTAATGTGATGTTTCCAGGTGTGTTCTTTTTCGCTCAAGATTGCACTGGTTCTTCAGGGTCTTTTTGTGGTTCCATATGAATGTTAGGATTGTGTTTTATTTTTTTTTTATTTATTTTTATTTTTTATTAAGACAGGATCTCGCTCTGTCACCAGGCTGGAGTGCAGTAGAATGATTTCGGCTCACTGCAGCCTCTACCTTTCAGACTCAGGCAATCCTCCCACCTCACCCTTCCAAGAAGCTGGGACCACAGGCATGCACCACTACACCTGGCTAATATTTGTAGTTTTTGTAGAGACAGGGTCTTACTTTGTTGCTCAGGCTGGTCTCAAATTCCAAAGTGCTGGGATTATAGGCATAAGCCACTGTATCCAGCCTTGTATAAACATTTAAAAAATATTTTTTCAACCCATGAACACAGAATATCTTCATATTTATTTGGATCCTCTTAATTTCTTTCATCAATGTTGTATAGTTTTCATTGTAGAGATCTTCTCCTTGGTTAAATTTATTTCTAGATTATATATACGTATGTATTTGGTATGTATTGTAAATGGGATTGTTTTCTTGATTTTCTTTGAGACAGAGTTTTGCTCGTACTGCCCAGGCTGGAGTGCAATGGCACCAACTCTGCTCACTGCAACCTCCACCTCCTGAGTTCAAGCGATTCTCCTGCCTCAGCCTCCCTAGCAGTTGGGACTACAGATGCCCACCATAACTCTCGGCTAATGTTTGTATTTTTAGTAGAAACAGGGTTTTACCATGTTGGCCAGGCTGATCTCAAACTCCTGACCTTAAGTGATCCACCCACCTTGGCCTCCCAAAGTGCTGGGATTACAGTTGTGAGCCACTGCACCTGGGCACTTTCTTGATTTCTTTTTCAGATAGCTCACGGTTGGCATATAGAAATGCTACTGATTTTTTTGTGTTGATTTTTGCATCCTACAACTCTACTGTATTCCTCTAATAGCTTTTTGATGGTTTCTTTAGGGTTTTCTGTTTATAAGATCATGTTATCTGCAAACAGGGACAATTTGGCTTCCTCCTTTCTAAATTGAATGCCCTTTATTTCCTTGTCTTGCCTAATTGCTCTACCCAGGACTTCCAGTACTACGTAGAATAGAAGCAGTGATAGTGGGCATCTTTGTCTTGTTCTAGATCTTAGAGGAAAGGCTTTCTTTCAACTTTTCCCCATTCTGTAGGTTGTTAGCTGGGTGTCTGTCATATATGGCCTTTATTGTATTGAGATGCACTTTTTCTGTACCTAATTTGTTGAGTTTTTTTTATCATGAAGAGATGTTAAATTTTATCAAATGCATTTTTTTGCCTGTATTAAAATTATGTTTTTCAATGTTGATTCCGTTAATGTGATACGTCATGTTTGTTGATCAATGTATATTAAACTATTCTTGAAACCCTAAGATAGATGAATTCCACTTGATCATGGTGAATGATCTGTTTAATGTGCTGTTGAATTTGGTTTGCTAGTATTTTGTTGAGCATTTCCACATCTATTTTCAACAGGTATATTGGCCTGTAGCTTTCTTTTTAGTTCTTGTCTGGTTTGGGTATCAGGGTGATGCGGGCCATGTAGAATGAGTTTGGAAAACTACCCCCTCTTCAATTTTTTTCAATAGTTTGCAAAGGATTGGTATTAGTTCTTCCTTAAATTTGGTAGAAATCAGCAGGGAAGCCATCAGGCCCTGGGATTTTCTTTGATGCGAGACTTTTTATTACAGATTCAATTTCCTTAACTCATTATTGGTTTGTTCAGATTTTCTGTTTCTTCATGATTCAGTTTTGGTAGGCTGTATTTGCCCAGGATTTCTCTATTCTTTCTAAGTTTTCAAAATCATTGGCGTTAACCAACCTACATCAAAAAATTAGATCCCAAAAATAACCCAACTTAATACTGCATCTCAAGGAATTTGAAAAATAAGAACAAACTAAACCCAAAGTTAACTAAAGGAAAGAAATAATAAAGATCCAAGCAGTAATAAATGAAATACAGACTGAAAAAAGAATGCGAAAGGTTCATGAAACAAAAAGTTGGTTTCTTGAAAAGATAAAATTGACAAACCTTTAGCTTAGACGAAGAAAAAAGGAGAAGATTCAAATAAAATCAGAAATGAAAAAGGCGACATAACTGATACCACAGAAATACAAAGGATCCCATAAACACGTAAGGATATCCATAAAGCACAGACTTTGATCCAGCAGATTTGGGGTGAGGCCCACGATTCTGAATCCCACAGACTCCTGGGTGAGGCTGAAGCTACTGGTCTGGAGACCACACTTTCCGCAGCAGGGTCTTGGGTATCAGGGAACTCTGATATCTGGAGAAGATAACTCTGATATCTAGAGAGGATAGAGTACAGCATTTGCCGAAAGAAAGACAAGAATGCATCATGGCTGCAAAATCAGATACGAAGATATACACTGTGCCATCAACTTGGAAAGCAAAATTGTGATTGAATGGGCTTCCCAGGGTCTCCCCTTTCTTCTTGATTTGGTAAATATATCTCTTCATTATAGCAGCACCACTCATCAGATTCTCTAGACTCCCACTTAGAGATCATCACTCATGCCTTTCTCTGCCATCCTTGCTATTTTTGTTTTGTTTTGTTTTTAATTGATTTAGCAATTATGAATCAAGATGGGCTGGAAGTGGTGGCTCACACCTGTAATCTGAGCACTTTAGGAGGCTGAGGCAGGAGGATCGCTTGAAGCCAGGACTTTGAGACCAGCCTGGGCAGCATAGAGAGACCCCATTTGTGAGTGTAGTGGTGTGTACCTGTAGTCCCAGCTATTCAGGAGGCTGAGGCAGGAGGATTGCTTGAGCTCAGTAGGTCAAGGCTACAGTGAGCCACGATAGTGCTATTGCACTCCAACCTAAGTGACAGAATGAAACCTAATCTAAAAAAAAGAGAGAGAGAGAGAGAGAAAAGAAATCAAGTGTGAACCACTTCTTGAGAATGAGTAGGGGTGTTTTTATATTCATCACTCTATCCATTGGTGAGCATGGCATCTGCCAGGTTATAAAAGCAGATGCAGCAGGATGTCCATGGCTCAGCCCTTCAAGCACAAGCATCAGGACTGGCAGCCCAGTGGTTGTGAGCCCTGCCTCTGAAAGTAGAGAACTCTGGGTGCCCGTCCTAGCTTTCCTACTTACTATCTTAGCTTCAGTTTTCTCCTTTGTAAATGGGGGTGATAATAATAGCAACTTGTCAGGCCAGGTGCGGTAACTCATGCCTGTAGTCCCAGCATTTTGGGAGGCCAAGAGTTCAAAACTAGCCTGGGCCACATAGACCCCGTTTCTATAAGAAATACGAAAATTCTCTGGCCATGGTGGCACGTGCCTTTAGTCTCAGTTACTCGGGAGGCTGAGCTGGGAGGATCACTTGAGCCTGGCAGGTCAAGGCTGCAGTGGGCCGTGTTTGCACCACTGCTCTCCAGCCTGGGTTTTAAAGTGAGACCCTGTCTCAATAATAATAGCAACTTGTTGTAATGGTGCAGATAAAAATGAGAAGATATGTGAAAAGCTTTTAGCTCCTGTGCCCACATACAGGAATTAGTCAGGAAATAGTTGTTGAAAACCAACCCTTGGCACAGGGAGGCATGGAATCATGACTGTTTGCTTTGTGTTTGGCTTTTTAGTCAGGTTTAATAAGGACACGAAAAAATGAATTCCTCATCTCGCCGTTACCTCAGCTCCTGGCCCAGGAACACAACTACAGCTCCCCTGCAGGTCACCATCCTCACGTACTGTACAAAAGGACAGCAGAGGAGAAGGTCCAGCGGTACCATGGCTATCCCAGCTCCGGCCGGAATTATCCTGGTTACTCCCCAAGTCACATTCCCCATGCATCTCAGAGTCAAGAGACAGAGTATCACCATCGAAGGTTGCAAAAGCAGCATTTTTGTGGACGACGCAAGAAATGTATGTAAGGAAACTTTTTCTTGTTCTGTTCTTATGTGGGCCTCGACGGGTTTTCCTGAGAGCTGTTGGGTGTACAAGCTTTGCAAGTCAAAATGGGGCTACCCTGAGCATCTGTCTTGGCGCAGGACCAGTAATGATCTCTCTCAGGCAAATGCTGAATGATGAATTAATCTAGGTTAAACTAGGAAATATTTAGATATGGTTTCTCTTTTACTGTTTTAGTATCTCCTACTTTCATGCCATAGAACCCAATCTTATCTTGATTTCTATGCTCCTGAGAAAAGTACCTAGATTTCCAATGACAAAAGAAATGAGAGGTAAATGTCTAGGTGTGGTTGGATGTCTCTTTTGAAGACGTAAAGGAGAGACTTCCAGAAACAAGAATATTAGCATGTGAGGGAGGTAGCTGTGAAACACAGGTATCCTTGAGCATGGTTTGTGACCTTGGTATAACCTTCAGCTGTTTCCAGACCAGCCCACAAGCCCTAAATACAATTTTACATTTTCTATTAGCCACAAGTTTTAAAAGTTAAAAAAAAGGGTAAATGAATTTTAATACCATTTTATTTAATGCAACATATACAAAATATTATCTCAACATGTAATCAGTATAACAAATGATTAGTGAGAGATTTACATAATTTTTTCCTATTAAGTTTTGGAAATCCAGTGTTTATTTTAAACGTACAGCACTTAAACCTGTCAATTCAGATGATAAATTTTTACTGGAAATACTTAATGTGTATTTAACTTGCATAAAATTAAGGTCGAAAAAGTAGATTTGCATACTCAAGTTGTTTGGGACATACTTCAAACATTTTCTTTTTTCTTGTTTTTCTTTTTTGTTTTTGTTTTTCTTTTTTTCTTTTTTTTTTTTTTTGAGACAGTTTCACTCTTTCGCCCAGGCTGGAGTGAAGTGGCGTGATCTCAGCTCACTGCAGCCTCCATCCCCCAGGTTCAAGCGATTCTCCTGCCTCAGCCTCCCCACTAACTGCGATTATAGGCGCACGCCACCATACCCAGCTAATTTTTGTGTTTTTAGTAGAGACAGGGTTTCCCCATGTTGGCTAGGCTGGTCTCAAACTCCTGACCTCAGGTGATCCACCCGCCTCAGCCTCCCGAAATGTTAGCATTACAGGCATGAGCCACTGAGCCTAGCCAAAAGACTTTTAATACCTGAATCAAGTATTGCTTTTTAAACTTTTAAATTCTTCTGTGGCTCAATAGCTACACATGGAAAGTATATACCAAGTTGGATAGCACAGCCAGAAGAAGATTATTCTCATGGAGAAGAGGAACTGGTATCACTAAGATATTAATCAGGCAGAATAATGAAAGAGTTTCTACCATTTTAACTGGTTTTTGAGTTTTTGGTATTATTGAAATATCCTTATTAAGGGGCATCCATTTAGCATGTATAGAGTAATAATTTAACCTGTATTAATGATAGTAATAATGTTTATAGTGGTAAGACATGTTTGATATGAGACAACAAAGCAAATCTTGACAGCAACCTTATAAACAGGTGTCACCTGTTTTCATAGATAAGGAAACTGAAACTCAGGGTCACTGTGATCGTAAGTGGCCAACCTGAGTTTTTAAATCTAACTCTAAATAATTTGATCTTTGAATTTTACTGTGTAGAGAGCTAGTTTCACTATTATGGCTGGACCGGTGTTATAGTACTAAAATATTTTCGTACTAGTTAGTACACAGGTACTTCCCTGAACTTTCCAGATGCCATTTTTCTTCCCAGGAATGTGCGTAGTTGTTGCTATCCATTAACCAAAGGCATCATCTCTGGCCCAGCAGGCACTTCTAGGTCTCTGCTCAATGGCTATGGCCAGTATCCATTCTGTCAACTTGGTGTCCACACTTTACCAGTTATGAAAAGTGTTTAATACAGTTTTTAATATCACCCCCGACTGTGCTGTTTCCCCGATAACTAAGCTGGTATCACATCAAAGAGTTCTTATTGACCACGTCTTATGTGCTATGTGAAAGTCTGCGTTGATGAAATGAGAGTTTAAGACATGACCAGTATTTTAGAGCTGTTTACATTTTATTTAGAAAATAATGTATCAAGTTTTAGAGCTGCTTACATTTTGTTTAGAAAATAATGTATGAAGTGATATATTTAATGAATTCATAAATGATAAATTTAGAGCCAAAGGATTAACACTATTTCTGCAGTTTTTGAGTAGAAAAATGAGCATTTTCTACTTTCAAAGATTCTCCCCACAAAATTGATTTTTGTTGATCTGTTCTACTAACTAGAATTATAGCTTGTTTTTGCTGTTATTGTTGTTGTTTGAGATGAAGTCTCGCTCTGTCTCCCAGAGACTCTCCCAAAGATAAATGTGTAGCTATGATTGGGTGTTTCTTTTGAGGACATAAAGGAGAGACTTCCTTATGGAGTGCAGTGGCGTGATCTTGGCTCACTGAGACCTCTACCTCATGGGTTCAAGTGATCCTCCTGCCTCAGCCTCCCAAGTAGCTAGGATTACATGCATTCACCACCATGCCTGGCTAATTTTTATAATGTTAGTAAAGATGGGGTTTCACCATGTTGGCCAGGCTGGTCTCAAACTCCTGACCTCAAGTGATCCACCCACCTTTGCCTCTCAAATTGCTGGGATTACGGGCGTGAGCCACCATGCCTGGCCTAGAGCTCTTTTCTTTTCTTTTCCTTTCTTTCTTTCTTTCTTTTTTTCTTTTTCTTTTTTTTTTTCACTTTTTAGAGCATTTTTGAGTCATTGAATTCATCCATTATCCATTTATTTCTATCCACCTACCCATGTATCCATCCAATATCCATGCATGCACTCATCCACCCATCTATCCATCCACACATCCATCCATCCACCCTGTCCAGCCCATCCGTCTACCCATCCATGCATCCAAACATTTATTGAGTAGGTCTTTCTTGACCACATACTAGATGCAAGGCACCCGGGCAGGCACTGGCAGCATCACTTGTTAGTGGATTGGTGGAGTGTTGATTACATAGTTTCTCTTCTTCCCTTGTTTCAGTTTCTCTTTCAACAGGTCTTATCTAGATATTCTCTAATATCCCTTCCAAATGCTCTTATGTTCATCATAGATGCTCCCAAGCCTCCCACAGAGGACACCTATCTAAGGTTTGATGAATATGGGAGCTCTGGGCGACCCAGGAGATCAGCTGGAAAATCACAAAAGGGCCTAAATGTGGAAACCCTTGTGGTGGCAGACAAGAAAATGGTGGAAAAGCATGGCAAGGGAAATGTCACCACGTACATTCTCACAGTAATGAACATGGTAAGGTGGGGTGTCACAAACCTTCTGGCTCTTCAGAGAAGATAAAAGTCATAGAATTATCTTGCATGGGTTGAATAGCATATGTATTAGGTTGGTGCAAATGTAATTGCAGTTTCTGCCATTACTTTTAATAGCTACACATGTGGTTTTATTTTTTTAAGTTGAGTTTTGAGGAAATTGTCTTTATATGTACATATATTGGTTAAAATTGAAGCCTGTGTACTTCAGTCAATATGTCTGATTGATTACCCCATAAGGTTTTGAACATTTTGAGATTTTGTTTGACTTCCATTGTTCCAACAGGTTTCTGGCCTATTTAAAGATGGGACTATTGGAAGTGACATAAACGTGGTTGTGGTGAGCCTAATTCTTCTGGAACAAGAACCTGTAAGTGGCAAACTTCACTTACGTCTTCATTCAGTCTGCCATTCAGAATACATTTCTTAAATACCTACTATGTTCACTAATCTATGTACTAGTCATTAGCTGCTTAAATTTGAAACTAGGCTGACTCTCCTCAAGGTACAATCTTAAAAGGTTGTGTAATCACATAATTAAACTAAAGCACCAGAAAAATATTTATATTTAAATGTATTTATATTATATGTGCATATATATACATAAATAATGGTACATAAAGTATTAAATATATAAATATATAATATAAATAAAAATATGAAGCATAAATATGTTACAGAAAATATAAATGTTGTGTAGGCTTCACAAAGAAGGTGAATTTGGTCATAGATTTAAGCATTAGCTAGATTTTGCAAGTTTGGTATGCTGAGTAATTGCTGGTGGATGCGGAAGGATATTTCAAAAATATACTGAAAATAAGACATCAGAAAATTATTGTAGTGAACCTACTGTCTCCCCAGTACCATCTTAGGAAATACAGGGAATAAACAAGGGATATTTAGCTGCCCTGAATTGATCACAGTGAGATGCAAGACACAAACATGAGGCAAATTGTGGAAACCTGAACATGTAATAAAGTGTTAAATTACATGGCACTCACTGCTTTGTAGTGTTTTGATGTTTAAACTCTGTTTCTCTGAGATAGCGATTACCATTCAAATGGGTATTTTTTAAGTCCCCCGAGGCTCTTCCTCTTCTTCTGTAACCCCAATAAAAAACATAAAAAGCAGGAAGACACAGACAAGACAAAAATTAATCTAATTGCCCAGCTGTGGAAAGCTACAGAAGTTAACAGCTTGTCAAATGGTTTTTGGAATTTTAGAAAGATAGAAAGGATGTGTGCTGATCAGGAGACACTTTTGTCTTTAGCCTACTACTAATAGGTTGCCCAAGGACACTGAAGCCAGCCACATCCTAATTAACTGATAATTAAAGATCTTGTCTGTCAACTTTCAACTTGGCCAAGTCAATAGTTTCAACTAAGCAAACATTTGACAAATGATTATTTTAAGGGTAGGTCCTCTCTTATCCTTTGGAATCATATCATCATTTGTTTATTCATTCTGTGAATTTTCATTATATTGATTGATTGACTATAACCTATGATGTGCCAGACGCTTTGCTGAGAATTTTGACATCTATGGAAATAATGATAAGGCTTTATGAAAAAGCCATTGAACTTCATCACCATTAATTTATTATCCTGTTTTAAAAGTTGTAACGGTTTTATAAAGGTAGTACAGATGAGATGAACAAAGGTGTTCTAAGTGATGCCAAGTTATTTTTTGTAGAACTATAATCAATCATAAACCACACTACAGAAACCTTGTAGTTGCGTTAAATATTGTGAGCATTTACCTAAAATAGATATTTTCCTGTCTCCTACCTTTGCTCAAGTGTTTTCCTCTAGTGATCTTTTTCCCTAGAAATAGGTTTCTGTGTTTGCCTGTACAAATGGAATGATTCAGCATTCTCATCTCTGTGACAAATTCACACTTTGATTTGTGTGGGTTTCCCATAGGGAGGATTATTGATCAACCATCATGCAGACCAGTCTCTGAATAGCTTTTGTCAATGGCAGTCTGCCCTCATTGGAAAGAATGGCAAGAGACATGATCATGCCATCTTACTCACGGGATTTGATATTTGTTCTTGGAAGAATGAACCATGTGACACTCTAGGTATGGTATGAACAGATCCTTCACACACACCTGTTAGCTGAAGACACAGTACGCAAACTTTCTATGGATGATGGATAGCCCTTATGTTCCTTAATAAAAAGACATAATATTTAAATTGTGGAGTAACCTCACATACTCTCTGGAGACTATTGTTCTTTTTAACTGAACTTAGAATGTGGGGATCCCACTTACTTTATTCATTTTGTATTTTTTTTTATTTGAGTTGAAGTTTCACTCTTGTTGCCCAGGTTGTAGTGTAATGGCACAGTCTTGGTCCACAGCAACCTCCGCTTCCTGGGTTCAAGCAGTTCTCCTGCCTCAGCCTCCTAAGTAGCTGGGATTACAGGCACCCGCCACCATGCCTGGCTAATTTTTGTATTTTTAGTAGAGATGGGGTTCCCCCATGTTGGCCAGGCTTCTCTCGGACTCCTGACCTCAGGTGATCTGCCAGCCTCGGTCTCCCAAAGTCCTGGGATTACAGGCATAAGGCACTTCACCTGGCTTGTATTTTTCTTGATTGATCCTACTGATGATCATTGAGGTGTGAGATACATTATTTAACTAGAAACGTGTAGGTTATTCCATAAGCATCATGACCACAGAATCAGGTAGCTGAAGAAGATTTTACTGGGCTCCATGGTACCTAACTGTGCAACTAGGTAGCAGTGCCTTTTTCAGAAAGTTACTTGACTTTGAAGTGCTCCGTTCTTCCATATTTGTTTGTACAGGACAGTGATAGCAAGAATTGCATCTTTTATATCTATACTATATTCCAGTATATTCCATTGCACATAATAGGAATTCAACATTTTTTAAAAGTTGATGAATGGTTGTCCAAATCAGGAGTCAGCAAACTCTCTGTGAAGGACCTGACAGTCAGTATGTTAGGCTGTGCGGTACACAGGTCTCTGTGGCAGCTAGCCATTTCAGCTGTATTGTTGCAAAAGCAGTCACAAGTAATATGTAAAAAGTGAATGCAGATGTGTTTTAATAAAAGTTTACTTATAAAAACAGAACACAGGAGCCATAGTTTGCTGATACAACTAATAGTCCAGATGAATGGTAGAATTTTGTGGAGCTGAGAAAAGCTTATGTGATGTACTCCTCTCACACTTCTCCTCAAAGTACTTTATAATCGCTTATGATACATTAAAGATAATAGTATGTTGGACTTCATAAGACATTTTATTTATTTTTTAATTTTTGGAGATGGTGTCTTGTTCTTGTCACTCAGGCGGGAGTGCAGTGGCGCGATCTCGGCTCACTGCAACCTCTGCCTCCTGCATTCAAGTGATTCTCCTGCCTCAGCTTCCAGAGTAGCTGGAATTACAGGCACCCGCCACCGTGCCCGGCTAATTTTTGTATTTATAGTAGAGACAGGTTTCACTGTGTTGGCCAGGCTGGTCTCAAACTCCTGACCTCAAGTGACCCACCCGCCTCAGCCTCCCAGAGTGCTGGAATTACAGGCATGAGGCACTGTGCCAGAGCAGAAATTTTATTTTTCATGGTTCTCAAATTCTCTGCAGTTTCTCTGTTATATCCTATAAATAAGTTTATTTTAACAATTAACCATTAATCACAGTCTTCAAAAAGACAACTATTTTGGAAATTGTTCCATAGAAAGGGTTTTTATAATGAAAAATAGCATACATCCATTCATATTCTGAATTTGGAATGTGCAAAGTGACATTTGATAATCCAATGCATTGTTGATGTTTTGAAGATTCCAAGAAGCAGACAGTGTTATCTGTTACCCAGAGACCAAAATGTAAGAAAAGGCTTGAAAAAAACAAAACGCCAGAAATTCCACCACTTGTCGAAAAGGTCACTTACTTTAAGCAGTGTGTCCTAATGCAAAGTGCATGGGCTTTAACTTCCCATCTGTCTGTGGTTGATTCCTGAGTCTGGAATTTATGACTCTGAGATCCTGAACAAGTTAATTCACCTCTCTGAGGTTTGGTTTCCTGAGCTTTAAATACATACACACACAGATATATAATAGACATAAAGCACAGTGTGTGAATTTGGCAACCATTTATTTAGTGACGATGGTGATGGCAGTAATGATAATAATGCTACCCTTCATTTGTGCCTTTATAGTAGATTTCCCAGCTGATCTCCCGTCTATCTTGACAGTGAAGTGAGTACAATCAGTTCACAAACATGTATTTAATATTAGATGGGTACATAGATTTGTTCTAGTGATTATTAGGACCAAAACTGGAAAGAAAGATGTTCTCACACACTGCACTGTATTTCAAGATAGACTTAAGAGCTGGCCGGGATGCTTTTATAATGGCTCTTAGAGGAGGTAACTTTGGGAAAAGAAGCACTTATCACATTATAAAGAACCAGGGAAAGATGAATTTAATCTGCATGCGTTGCTTAGGCATTTTCATGTTTTCTGCTCTAGAAAAAGACCAGGATGTGTGTTTTTTCTTGGAAAAGACACCCTGAGCTGTGACGTGAATGCCACTGTTCAGTGAGCATTTTGCAATGGTTTTGCTATCATTCTAACCGTTGCTCTGACCCAAATGATAAACTCAGACAAGGCATGTAAATATTCTGTGACTTACTGTACTAAAAGTAAAATGGGAATTACAGTACTCATACTGACCTTACAGGGCTGTTAGGAGGATCAGTTGATAACAATATGTAACAAAAGCAAGAAAATAGGAAATGCTGCATTTATACATTATCATTACACAGGACAAAGAACTATAGATCATTGGTAATTTTTTTTTTTTTTTTTGCAAAAACATTGAATGCATTGATCTATTAAACTAAAACTATGTAGAACATTTTGAGGACATAAATTATCACGTATCTGTGTGTGCAACCTTTGGATTGACATTGGAATCTGATCTTTCAATAGGGTTTGCCCCTATCAGTGGAATGTGCTCTAAGTACCGAAGTTGTACCATCAATGAGGACACAGGACTTGGCCTTGCCTTCACCATCGCTCATGAGTCGGGGCACAAGTAAGTGGCTCTTTGACCCACTACTTTATATGAAAACTAGTTGGATGATTCATTGACGTTTTCACCGTTGTTGTTGACTTAGGCAGAACAAAGAGAATCAGTCTTGTGTAAAGCTTAGAATAGTTTCTGACCATACAAAGGGCTCACTAAAGGCTAGTTATTGTTGATTTCGTTCTTTTTAAACAACAGCATTTAATAGCCACACAGTACTCCTTCGTGTGCACAGATTGCAAGTTATTTAACTGAGTCTCTAGGCTGTTAGGCATTTGTTTATTTTTGTTCATGTTTTGCAGCAATGGAGACATTTCTAGCTGATTCTTTATGCACAGGAAGTAATCATGGAGAAAAATAAATTCCCAGAGTAAAATGGCACACGACTTTTTAAAAAAACTTTTGCTGCATATACTGAATATTCTTTTAGTTGGCAACATTGCATGTACTTAATATTCTTTTAATTGGTGTTAGTAAATCTTCCTTTTATGATGGAGACAACGCTATAGAGAATTTTCAAACATTTGAGCAATAGCAGCTGCATTGGAGCAAGTATACTACTTTACAAAATAATTATTTCAACATGTAGTACTCTTCAGATATGCCCGTTTAGGAATGTTTGTGTGTGCATGTGTGTATATTTTATTCATATATTTTCAAAGCATCTAGTTAATTTTTGACTTAAAAGCAAATATTCAGTAACCATAGTTGATATTTTGATATGTTGGTGCTGGTATCTTTTTTCTTCTTTCTTTTTTTTTTTGTTTTGAGACAGAGTTTTGGTCTGTCATCCTGGTTGGAGTGCAGTGGCGTGATCTCGGCTCGCTGCAACCTCCGCCTCCCAGGTTCAAGTGATTCTCCTGCCTCTGCCTCCTGAGTAGCTGGGATTACCAGTGCCCACCACCACGCCTGGCTAATTTTTATAGTTTTAGTAGAGATGAGGTTTCACCATGTTGGCCAGGCTGACTTCAGGTGATCTGCCTGCCTCGGTCTCCCAAAGTGCTGAGATAACAGGTGTGAACCACCAGGCCCGGCCAGTGCTGGTATCTTCTATGAGCTACACTTATTATCTCTAGGAAATTTAAATCTTGATAATTGTTGTTATTGTTATCCAACAAATTTCCAATGTTACTATACACACACACACACACACAGACTTAGACACCCACGCACACTTAGATATGAATAAGCTAATTTTTAAAATTGTAAATGGAGAAGCAAAAATGCTCATTAAGAATGATGCTTCTCATGCAAAGCAGGAAATAAAATATGTGTGCATATCAAATGTATGTCTAAGTTTGTTTTACCAGCATGAAGTCCAAATGAACTGGTCTCACTTTTCAAAATACTGGTCATTGAAAAATTTAATTTTCTTTGTGTATGCGTTAAAATTATCCAAAATCCAAATCCAACATTTTAGATAAGGAAAAGCAGAAAATATTCTTCAGGTAGGATGCGGGAGAGAAGTCAGAGGCTGGGGAAAGAACAGATGTAAAATAAAATACATACTTAAGTTCTAAATAACATGGCCTTATGAGTTTTGAAATAGACAATTCCTGAGACATTTATATGGCATTTGGCATGTGCTAAAGAAAATACGTTATCATCTTCTAAAATGCTATTAAAGTAAATTTAAGAAATGTTAAGTTCAAAATTAAATTCCATCTTGGTTTTCTTATGCACATAAAATTCTACTGAAGTTCTAAGTAAGTTCTTTTCCTCTAGCGTTATGGCTTCAATCTCTTCTACCCCATCTCTGTTTCTGGGATTCTTGCTCTTTCTTCTTGTGCTTTGTTTATAGATTTCTTTCTGTTTTTTACTTCGGGTGCTTTATTTATAGGTTCCTTTCTGTTTCTGACTTTCACAAATACATTTAGAAAGGGTGTCACCCAAACAAATCCCCTTAAGATCTTGGTTAGGTGAGAAGAAGAATTAAATTGGGAAAAGCTGAGGATAAGAAAATGCTTTCACTGAGTATATGTTGAGGTTAGTAAATACAGATTTTTGAGTGGTCACCTCTGAATACCTACAGAAGTCACTGACAGGATCATAGCATACAGCGGCCCTGCTACTGCTTTCCTGACAAACTGGAAGGAATACTGGAAAAACGGTCATATAATAGACATGGGTCACAAAAAGTCATATCTTTTATCGTAACATATTTATTTGGTATAGACTACTTTCAAAGGCTAACTCTGTAAATGAAATTATATCAGAATAACATTTTTATTTACATAGGAATCAGATCTGCCTTATAAATATATGGTTTAAGAAGCAAGTTTTATTCTTTTTAAATAATGAGATTAAGAACAATTTAAATTAATGATGAAATTCATATTTATATCCCTCCATCTTCTGCATCCCTAAAAAAAAAAAAAAAAAAAAAAAAACCAGAAAAGACTTTTCTCTGCACTGAATTTTTTTAGAGCAGATCAAAGACTCTTATTTCTCCATCTTCTTCCGCTTTAATATAGCCTGAAGTAAGCTCTGTCTTTATAGTATGTATCCTATGTGGGTATGCACATTAATGTCACATTTATTCTACCTGTCAGGATATTGGAGAATTCTTTAGGTATACTATGCATGATTCCTATTGAGTAGACCACCTAAAGGTTTTATTCTATAATTACTAGACCCTTCTGTGATGAAATGGAACAAATTAAAGTTTTCTCATATAATACATCTGAAAGATAACAGTAACAGTCAAGATTTAATAGCCTTCAATAAAGGGGTTCAAGCATTTTAAAAAATGTTTATTATAAGAGAGTTTAATTATAATCAGAGTTTGTGATTTCAGCTATTGAATTGATCATAGTTGGAGAGAAGTTTTTATAGGCTTATGTATGAACAGTTCATAAACAGCTTAGAATCAGCATCTCTCTGCACCTCCTTCCCACTCACTCTGAACTTCTTTACCATAGTTCCATGTTTGGTGACAAGAAAAGAATTTTACTGTTTGAAATAAAATAATTTGGCTGGTCCATCACTTTGGCTTAGCTTGTACCTAAATTTAACTTGGCTAACATTTTCCAGCCCATAAAACATGTAGCAGCTAGACCATTCTTTGATTTTGTGGTCAAGAAATAGTATAACAAAGCCCTCAGCACTTTCTAAATTTTCTGTGTGAGTTTTATAACAGTCTATAGTAATTTGTCTTTCTCTGTTCCAGTTTTAATAACTCTGTCTCTCACTTGGTTTTGTTGATGATCAAGGCATCTTTTTTCTTCCTCAGATTATCCTTCAGGAAAATGGGTTCACAAAGCAGAATTTTGTTTTCTTCATTCTGTTTCAGCTTTGGCATGATTCACGATGGAGAAGGCAATCCCTGCAGAAAGGCTGAAGGCAATATCATGTCTCCCACACTGACCGGAAACAATGGAGTGTTTTCATGGTCTTCCTGCAGCCGACAGTATCTCAAGAAATTCCTCAGGTATGACAGGTTAAATCCAGGGGTGCTCCTAGGTTTGGAGTGGTGACAGAATTGTGCTCCATAGACGTGAAAACAAATACTCAATGGAAGTACCTTTTGATCTCTCAATAAACAGAAAGACAAATGATGATGATGATGATGACATTATTGTTGTTAAAAAAATATAGATTGAAGCCTAATATTGTGCTAAATGTTCTCCACATATTTCCTCTTTCAATCGTCACAGCAATACTATTATCCTCAATCTAGAGTTGAGAAATCAAGTCTTACAGAGGTTAATTGTGTGGCTTAAGGTGCTATCGCTGGTAAGTTGCAGACAGAAGGCTCACACTTAGATCTGTTGTGACTCTAGGATGTGTACTCAACTGTCTCTTCCCTGTGACTTCCAGAGGCTGCTAGGTATATTGTCTTTTTACTGTGACTAATTATTTCAATCTCATCAATCAATGTGTCATAGAGTATTTTTTAAATGCTCACATGGTATGAGTGTGTGTTTGTGTTTTAATAAATAGAGCATTTTCTTGTTTGACTATTGTGTCTGAAATGGCCAGGAGCTAGCTTTATGTCCAAGTGATAGCCAAGGAGGATGGTAGCTATATAAAATGCTTTCAATAACACAGAACTCTTAAGTTGCATTAGTAAAAGTAGGAGTTAGGAAATTTGCACTATTCATATTAAACAGTGAACCCAAAGTTGAAATACACACGCACACACACACACACACACACACACACACACACACACACACATACCTACCTTTTTAATCTATGTTGACCCACTAGGACACTTAAATGCTATTCCCATATCTGTTTGACCAGATGTTAGTGAAATTTCTTTGGGAATTGACTTTCTTGATACTTTATTTTTAACCCATACTACTGTATATTATTTGCAAATGTTTAAAGAATTAGTAAGATATATACACAAAGCATATTAAACTTAAAGATACCTAACCACATATGCCCAAAGGGTAGTAAAAAAATCAACAGACTTTTTGCTAGTGAGCTTTGCCATGAAGATTTTCCTATTAGTTTTAAATTCATGATTTGGTGACTAAAATTATTTTTTCCAACTCATGTAAGAATGCGATTAATAAATATTGAAATTAAGATATACTTAACATAGGTTGAATTTCCATTAGTATGTAGTTAAATGCTTTTGTAGTTAAATGTTATAATAATGATAACAGCAGCAGCTAACTTTGCTTACTATGCTCTATGAAACATGTTACATTTTCTTGTTTGAACTGTGTAACAACCTTTATGAGAGTCATTGTCACTCATGAGCTGTGTAAGAGCTACATAACTTGGTCTTGGTTGCATGGTTGATTAGGACCCCCATCTATCTCACTACAAAATTACACTTAACCACCATGCTAATTGACCTCTCAATGGTACCATATTTTAATTATTTAAGTAAGTGGAGATAAGGTGCTAAGACTATCCATGCCATCAGGACTGATTTTTGCTTGCAACAGGTTCCATCAAACATACCTAAAGGAAATGTTTCTGCCTCATGCCCCAGTTCATTATTCCTCTTGATTCTTTAGGAATGTTATTTATTTTTGTCTGTAAGGCTTATTGTGAGTTAAAGTACATCTTTGACCTCTGCTCCCTTGTCCGTTAAAACAGAAATACTTGATTTAAAACTCCATGAAGACAGGTACTGTGTCTGTCTGGTTTATTTTGTACCATTAGTGCTTTGTCTAAGGTTTGCCACAGAGCAGGGACTCAGTACAATTTGTCAGATATTGTTGAATGAGATTGTTGATGGGAGTTTTCAAATATATTAACCTTCCCCGTCTCCTGTCAAATCGCAAGCCAAATCACTTGGATGGCTAGAATTTTCAGCATCCTGTAAAACCCTGCCTGGCTGTGTACATTCCATCCTCTGAGACAGGACTCACTCTTTGGCATAAACATAGATTTGAACTTTAAACATATACCCATTTCTCAAACCATGTTATATTTTTCTTTGCATGAATGCATTCAGAAGTGTGTTGTCGTCCATGGAAAGATCACAGATCAACAGGGTAATTAATAAGCATGTATCATCATTACAGCACACCTCAGGCGGGGTGTCTAGTGGATGAGCCCAAGCAAGCAGGACAGTATAAATATCCGGACAAACTACCAGGACAGATTTATGATGCTGACACACAGTGTAAATGGCAATTTGGAGCAAAAGCCAAGTTATGCAGCCTTGGTTTTGTGAAGGTATGTTTGCTTGTGATTTCAGACTTACATTAAGACTCTGCAATGTGTCTGTGTCCCTAACAGAAGTGTAAACATTTGGTTTGCCAAGGCCAAGGGTTAGGATCTGGGTTATCTCTACCATGTCAGTTGTTTGGCATGATAATTAAGTGGCAATTTTACTGTCAATGAATTATCCAGGCCTATCCACATAGACCATGCCTGCTTTAAATACCGCTTGGTAGAAAATTATTTCTCTTTAAATGAAGACTTTATCCCTACTAAGAAACCTGGGAACAACAGTTTGTACCTACTGCTGATCACTGCTTCTCTTCTCTATATGATCCTGTTCCCTCTTAATTTAATACATTTCAAATCATCACCATCCCAAAATACATTATATGCCCTTTATAATATAGGAAAACTATTATTAGCAGCTAGCTTTTTAGATTATATATAAATTCAAGGCATATCTTGAGTAACATTAATAAGATTATCAAGTCTTCAAAGAATTATAAATTATAAAAAAGATAATTGGGAAAGTACAGAAGTCCAGGTTATAGAAATGAGAGAACCTTGTTCCACTTGGTCAAGAATGACATTTTACTGACAGTAGTATTACAATCTCAACTTTACTAAAAAATAGGATCATTTTTAAGTTGGTTTATTCCCAATATCCAAAAAGAAATATGGAAGTTCTAAGTAACTGAAAAATGCATGGAAATTATGGAGGTTTATAGCTCCTCTTTCCCCCTCTATTCCTGTTGCTCTTCTTCCTCCTCTTTCTCTCCCTATTCCTCCTTCTCTACCACCACCACCACCACCACCACCACCACCACCACCACCACCACCGCCGCCGCCGCCGCCGCCGCCGCCGCCACCACCACCACCACCACCACCACCACCACCACCACCTACTATCATCTACTATTGTCTCCAGTAGTTGCTAAGTGAGCCTGTGCCCCACATAAGGCATTCTACTTAAAGATTTATTTTATGTTACCTCAATCTTTACAAAAACCCTTCAAGTAAGAATTCTACTGGGCCGGGCGCGGTAGCTTACATCTGTAATTGGGCCGAGATGGATGGATCACGAGGTCAGGAGATCGAGACCATTCTGGCTAACATGGTGAAACCCCTCTGCGCTAAAAACACAAAAAATTAGCTGGGCGTGGTGGCGGGCGCCTGTAGTGCCAGCTACATGGGAGGCTGAGGCAGAAGAATGGCATGAATCCGGGCGGCAGAGCTTGTAGTGAGCTAAGATTGCACCACTGCACTCCAGCCTGAGCGACAGAGCGAGACTCCATCTCAAAAAAAAAAAAAAAAAAAAAAAAAAAAAAAAAAAATTATTACCACTCTTGACCTGGAGCTCAGAAAGTACATTCAACTTGCCCAAAGCCACAAACTTTTAAATGGTGGAATTTAACAAAACAAGTCAAACACATTGACATGAAATTTCCTCCTCTTCATCTGTGACTGGTACCAGTCACTATTACCAGTGTTTCCTAAACTTCAGTCATTAATATTCAGTCATTAATAACTACCTTCTTTAGTTGTGTTATCTCTATATTATTATTCACATATTGCTTTTCTAGAAACCAATTAACATTCAAAATATAACTCCAGTCCTAAGAAATAATATGCATCAAATCATAGGTTTGATATGGGATTACATATTTTTTCTAATACAGTTTCAGTGCATAACTATTAAAATGTTTTCCAGATGTCATTCACATTTTTTTTGGTGTATCCTTCATGACACATGGACCTTACTTTCACAAATACTGGTGAACCATATGTAAAAACTAACAAGTTGGCTGGGTGTAGTGGCTTATATCTGTAATCCCAAGATTTGGGGAGGCCAAGGTAGGAGGATCACTTGAGGCCAGGAGCTTGAGAATAACCTGGGCAACAAAGTGAGACCCCCTCTTTACAAAAAATTTAAAAGTTAGCTGAGCTAGGGGCATGTACCTGTAGTTCCAACTACTACGGAGGCTGAGGCAGGGGGATCACTTGAGCCCAGGAGTTCGAGGCTGAAGTGAAGGATGATAGTACTACTGTACTCCAGCCTCAGCAACAGACTGAGACCCTATCTCTAAGAAAAAAAATTAACAGACTGTTCTGTTTGCCTGTTAAGTTGATGGTTTTGGCAGAAGTAAGTAGCCATTTACTTTGTTGAAAAAGTTTGTATCCTAATTTGCCTCTTGTTCACTTTATTCTAAAGGATTCATTATCTTATTAATTATAAATTGATTACATGCTATACAGCAAAAGCACAGTTGGTAATAAGTATGATTTTCTTTAGAAATACAAAGGAGGTTCCTAAAATTACTATTGTTCCTTCAGAAGTATGTATTTGTGGGATACCTGGTCTGTGTCAGGCAGTGTGCAGGGCTTAAACAACCTTTTTAAATAATAGATTGTTTTCTGGGACCTCACTATATTTTTAAAAGACAGCTTCTCATTCTGATGGTCTTTCATGGGAAACAGAGCAAACAGAAATGAAAATTTCAAAGTAAAAGATTGAATCAAACAAGGAAAGGGAAGGTGAGAAAGACTTGCTTAGGAGAGAAATGATTGAAGATGGTGGTGAGGTTAATAGAGAAGGTAGGGTTGTTTGATAAATTCTGAATGTAGATTGTTTTCCCCACATCTTAGCTTTTGGTATTGTTGTTAAACCTACTTATAACTTGAACCCATGGCCACACCTCTGAGGATCATAAATATTGCCAGGCTCTAGCCAAGAGGGATTTCCAAAACAACAAAATTTCTTATTCATCCTGTCTAGTAGAAACAGTTGAGACCGTCTCTGGCAACGTAGGAAAGAGGTGAAGTTTGTCTTCAGGGCTTTTATTGTCCCATTATTACTTTCTAATCTTTTTTTCCTCCATGCCTCCTAGAAAGGCAGAGTTGCATAGTGATTAGAAGAACAACAACAACAAAAAGGAACTAATTCTCAAAGTGTCCTCAAACCAGCAGGTGCAGTATATTGGCAAGACCTGAAACTTGTGAGAAATGTCTCATCCCAGGCCTAAGGAATGAGAAATTTTGGGGCTAGGACCCAGAAACCCATATTCTAACAAAAGCTCTAGATGACCCTGATGCTCAATCAAGGTTGAGGATCACTGAGTTAGACAATCTTCAAATTTTTTTTTTTTGAGATGGAGTCTCCCTCTGTCACCCAGGCAGGAGTGCAGTGGAGCGGTCTCGGCTTACTGCAAGCTCCACCTCCCAGGTTCACACCATTCTCCTGCCTCAGCCTCCAAAGTAGCTGGAACTACAGGTGCCCGCCAGCACGCCTGGCTAATTTTTTTTTTTTTTTTTTTTTTTTTGGTATTTTTAGTAGAGACAGGGTTTCACTGTGTTAGCCAGGATGGTCTCGATCTCCTGACCTCATGATCCACCCACCTCAGCCTCCCAAAGTGGTAGGATTAGAGGCATGAGCCACTGCGCCCGGTGGACAGTCTTCAATTTTGAACATTCACACATACACATTTGCACACACAAGTCTCTGGATTTGGGAGTCACATAGACCTGGGTTTAAATTTTGTTCTGAGATTTCCTACAAGCTTGGGGAAATGACTCAACCTCCCTTAGCCTTAGAGTTCACCTTTGAAAGGTGAAGATTATAATAGTTCCTCCATGGCTCATTTATGAGGATACATCTCTTGGTACAGTTGCATCACCTGATAAACAATACGGTTTCTTCTAACTCTCTTCCTTATGTCTTCAGCGTCATCGCCACCATCACATTTGTCTCTTCTTCCCCAGTAGCTGCCCTGGTAAAGGCTCTGGGGCTGACTCTTTTGGATCACTCATCACCATCTTCCCCTGCTCTCCCAGCCATCAATTTTCTGTGTCTTCAGCATGCCAGACTTGATCTCTTTTCTCATCCAAAGAGTTCAAGAAAATGAGTTGCTAATCTTTCTGATGGTTCTGTGTTATCTGGAAATACTCAAAGCAGGATTCCCTCTGTAACAAGTGGAGAGAGCACCCATTTGATTATTCTGCACTTTAGAAATGCTTACCGACTCCATGAGTGAACTGATGCTGTTTGTCAGAGGGTCCCAAGTGCTGTTACAGACTGATCAAGGCTTCTGTGCTGGTTATTTTACAAAGCTAGAAGTGAGCAGCTGAACAAATGCATCCTCTTTAACTGACTCTGTACCTCAGTAGCCAGCACAGTGACTATCACATAGCAGGAACTCAGTTTTAATGTCTATTTATAGACCCACTGAGAATTTGAAGCTGAGTAGAAACTGTGGGGAAGATATTTAAATTCTTGTGAATGTTCTCAGGCCCATCATTCTAAAGAGCATTGTATTGGAAGGATAGCAGGATCGATGTATATTTCTTCTGTAAATCAAGAAAAATGACGAGACAAGTCTCAAGCATTTTAGGGGATTTTTCTGCCCAAGTTAAAGACGCACCCGGGGGACTGGTCTATGCCTTTCTCCGAAGATGATTTTGAGGACTCCAAATTTAAAGGGGAAAGGGCGGGAAATTGAGAAGTACACAATTTTCACATAAGAGCAGGGTAGGGAACAATAGTTATCATAGTTATTCATGCCTTTGTCTGGCTCAGAGAACCTGTATTTTATTTATTTATTTATTTATTTATTTATTTATTTATTTATGTAAAATGACATAAAACAAATGGGGCAGAGGAGAAATGCAGTGAAACTGCATTTTACCTAAGATAAATATAGACACAATGGGGCAGGGGATCAATCAGATACGCATTTGTGTCTGGTGGGCTGGGGTGACTGCACCTGTAAAGACAAGCTATCAATTTTGATTGCCATGGTGAAATTTTAACAGTTCTCTAGGAATTTCCTTGTGGGCAAAATATGGCGGAGGTGTGTAGTTTTTCATCTTGAAGCCATCTTATTTAGGAACTAAAAGGGGGAGACAGGTTTGTGTGACCCAGTTCCCAGCTTGACTTTTCTCTTTGGCTTAATGAGTTTGGGGTCCCAAAATTTAACTTTCAACTTCCTTTCACACTTCTTTCAAGAAATTGACACATCAGGATTAATGAATGGAGAATAACTAGAAACTTCCTAGTATGGAATCACACTATTTGATACTATTATACTATTACTTTGTAATATACCAAGTTTACTGTGTCACGTTTTAACTTCTGTTAACTTTCCCCCATGCACTTACACTCCAGTGATGTTGATGTTCTTGTATGTTTTCCAAATATTTCCTTTTTCATGTCTACAAGTCTTTGCATATGTTTCTTATTCTAGTATGCTGTGTGACCACCCGCTGATGCTTAATCTTTTTTTTATTGTTGTTAAAGATTCAGTTCAAGTGTTATCTCCTTATTTCCTCAGGGAGATTTAAACATTTCTTTCTCTGGGCTCCGCTTCCAGCTTATGTGTCACTTTTATAAACTTGTGATACATTTTAACTGTGTATACACATCTGTTGCCTTAGTTGATAGAGAGTATGTGCAATGCCTAGCATGTGCCGGATGTCATATCAGATACTCAGTATTATTTATTGGGCTTACAGTGGTAACCAAAGCTCACATGTTTTAGCACTCCCATTTCCATAAAGTAGAAGATGTCACCTCTGCCTCTTCTCTCATCTCTCCTCAAGAAAGCAGGAGTGACTTATCTGATCGACCAGTTTAAGACTATTTCCGAGCAGGCATGCCGCGGTACCATCTCAGCATCTTCTCTCTCGTGCTGCCTGTCTGCAGGATACACACTTCTCTTCTGCCACCCTGGAGGTTCCCTGCCTCGGGTGGGAGAGTTGTGTCTGCCTCCTCTACCTGCAAGTGTGAAGGGATCGTTAGTCTAATGCAGTGAAGATAGTGTTAGAAGACCTATTTGGCCACAAATCTCAGTCACATTCCCCAATTCAGGATTATCAGTAATAAGGTTGATATCTATATTTCCATTTCTTAGACTCCAGTGTCTTATTTATCTAGTGGTGGAAGAGACAGGAACATTACTTATTGTCCCCACTGAATCCAACAGAAAGGAAATTGAAGTTAAATAATCTGATCAAGATTAGGTAGAAAGTGTTAGTACCCAGGAAAACAAAGGGCCCAGATTTTAGAGTCAAAATTGTAGTGATATCTATATGTGAATGAACTCATAGAAAATTGAGGGTAAAATACTCTTTCCATCCTATAATAATAAGTAATATTTATTCAGTGCTTACTATGTATCAAATGGTACTTTAAGCACATGATACATATTAATAGTTCCATATCGTTGGGGCATGTGCTATTATGCACATTTTCTAGATAAGGAATCTAAAGTACATAAAAATAAATGTTTCACTAAGCTTTATATGAGTAAATGGTAGAACTAAAATTGGATCTGGGTAGCACATTCTCTTAACCATTATACTGTACTGCCTCTCATATTATCTACCTAGAAAAAATATAAAATGGTACCAGTGCCAACCCCCTTACTAAAAAAGGAGGGGAGGAGCAAAATACTAAATGAATATATTACAGAAGAAGACATACACATAGTCAAACACATGAAATGGTGGACTCAATATCAATCACTCTTAGGAATATATAAAATAAATTACAATGAGGCAGCACTGTACACTGACTGGCATGGGGAATATTAAAAAGACTGACACCACCAAATGATACCAGAGACCAGGAGCAACTGGAACTCTGCATATTGCTGATGAGTGCATAAAGCGGCATAATCATTTTGGAAATGGTTTGGCAGAGCTGTTTCAATGTAGAAAGTTAAACATACCTTTACCCTCTGACCCAGCAAATGTACTCCAGGGTATTTGCCTGAAATAAATAAAGGCCTGTGTTCATAAAAGGGCTTATCCAAGAATATTCTTAGCTACTATTTGATTCATAAGAAGCCAAAGACTGGATACAACTTACACGTCCTGCAAAAGGTGAATGTACAAGCAGATTAGATTTTGCTGTATTCATGTAATGGAACTCCTTTTATCAATAAAAAGGAACGAACTAGTGATATACACAAAAACATGGATGACTAAAAAACATGCTGAACAAAAGATTCTGTATGGTTCCATTTATACGAAATTTAAGAGAATAGGCAAGACTCACCTATTGACTGAAATCGGAATAGTGGTTGCCCCAAGAGGGGAATTGACTGCAAAACGGGACAAGGGAACTTTTTGGAGTGATGGAAATATTCTGCCTTGAATGTGGTGGTGTTTATAGTGGTGTATGTATCCGCCAAAATTCATAGAACAGTACACTTAAAATGAATGCATATTGTATAAATCATACCTCTATAAAGTTGATTTTTTTGATGGCATTGGGGCAGTTCTTGGTGACTCCTACTTGTTAATTGTTAACTTTACTTTTAAATTATTGCTTAGCTTAAAAGCTAGGGCAATAAAGTCAGACATACATGGGCTTAAATCCAGGCCAAGTAGAGACTTACCTGCTAAAGGAAGTTGGAAGAATTTATTTAATTTCTCTGAGTCTCAATTTTCTCAGGAGAACATTGAAGAGATAGTCATACTTTCCTCACATGGCTACAATGATGATACAATGAAATAATTTATGGAAAACTCATCATCCAGTTTTTTTCACATATACTGTTTGCCAGGTTCTTTCATGTTATTATTTTTTTTTTTTTTAATTCTTGAAAACCCTTAAAAATTCCAGAGTCTTTATTACAAATGAAGACTATTTTAAATCATAAAGTCTGTCATTTTTATTCATGTATTGATTTACTAAAACTGAAGCCTACTTTGTACCAGGCACTGTTTTAGGTGCTTGGGATATATCTGAGAGAAAACACAGTTCTGTACTCTTGTGGCTAGTTGGGGAGAATACAAAGCACAATAAACTTTATAAATAAGTAAATGATGTTGTAAATGAAGCCACATAGTGCTAAATAAGTTTGGAATAAGATAAGGAAAATTGGGAGACTGTGTGGTGGCTGATTAAATTTTTTAATAGCAAGGTCACAGGAGATGAAATTTAGGCAAAGACTTGAAGGAGGTAAGAGAGAGAAAGATGCAGATAGTTGAAGAAATGGAACAGCCAGTGTAAAGACCCACTGTGGGAGCAAGATTTGAGTGTTTGCAGAGCATCAGGGAGCCCGTGTGGCTAAACCAGAGTGAGAAAGGCATAAACTGGTAGCATACAATGTCAGGGAGATAAAGGGGGCATATGACTTCATGGATGACAAGTAAGACTTTGGATTTTTCTCATGGTGAATTTACAAGACATAACAGGGTTTTGAGCAGAAAAGTGCCATGAGCTGACTGACATTCAGTTGATTTGGAAGGCTCTCCCTAGCTGAGTGCCATCCAGGAGAACTCTCTATAATGGTGCAGATGTTCTCTGTTATCCAATATGGTAGGCACTAACTACACATGAACCTGAAGTGTGACCAGTATGCCTGAGGAAGTGAATTCTTAATTTGATTTTAAGTAATGTAAATTCAAGTTTAACAAGCCACATGTAGAAAGTGACTATCATGTTGGACAATATAGCTCTAGTCACTGTGTTAAAAATAAACTGGGTAAGGGTGTGGGTAAAGTAGACCTTCAAGTCTTGTGAGGAGGGCCTGGCAGTAAGCTGTGTGTCAAGTGGCTTGGAACAGGGTGGTAGAAATGGAAGTGGCCATAATTGTTTAGATTCTGGAAATATTTTGAAGGCAATGCCAATATGTATAACCTAGTGGGAGATGTCTTGATGGAATGTGAGAGAAACAGAAGAGTCAAAGATGACTCTAGGATTTTTGGCCAGAACTACTGGGAATATAGAGGTGTCATAGAGTGAGATGGGGACAGTGAAACATGAGACAGGTTTGGAGGAGCCGATGAAGAACTTTTCTTGTGGATGTGTTCAGTTTGTACTGCTTCATAAAATTTGGTTTGCAAAAGTCATTAACACTTTTAGCATGTCGGGTTTTACTTGAAGGGGTATCCAGCCTATGGAATACAACTGGAGGACATAGCAAGTGACAGGACAGAATAATGGATAGCACTGGGACTCCTTCCTTTAAAATGTTGCCTAGTTCAAAAAAAATCATATGCAGGCAACATGAGACCTTGGGGTCTCTGTGGTTATTTCTTTTTCCCTTAAGTTAAGACTTAAGTCCAGGGAATTTTAGATAAAGGAAAGTTATTTGAATATGCTGGTAAAAAGAGGGGGGAGGTACAAACAAAAAAAAGTGCAAACTCTGAGTTGCGTTTACTTTGAAAGGGAGCCTTCTCAAGGGGCTTTCATGGTCGTCAGAGCATGTAGTTGGCTATAATTACCCTTGACTTCTGCGCTCCACCACAGAAGAAATAACACGTTCATGCAGCCTGTCTTATTTCACTCTGGAATCCCTGTGTTTTTTTGTTTTGCTTTGTTTTCCTGATTCTCTCTAGCTGCCCCTTCTTTTGGCCCTGTGGCTTGGCATTGGCTACGACAGCTAGCCCTCCTTTTCTTTGGTCTGCCCTAGGGCCATTTTGGTGGCTGCCGCGTAGGCACGGGGTATGGGTTATGGCTTTTTCCTGGCTGTAAGAAGAAAAACAGTTTAGTTCTGAAAGGCTAAGTGTAGGTTTAATCGTTTCAGTTCTTTCTCTCATGCTCCCATTGCACACAGGCGTCTCTCTTACCCACATTGATTGATTTCCCTCAAACCCAGGGTGACTCAATACAACAGGTAGCGATGATGACCCTCATTCAGTTTGCTGGGAGGCTGCCATATGCTTTCTGCTAATGTCAGTGGCAGGTTCACGGGAAGATGTATGTATTCTAGCTTATGAGCTGTTTTGAGAGTTCGGAATGGTACACGTGCCCATATCTGGGGCAGCTGGTGGTGCTGGTATTTCTAAGCAGTGTCCTTAATATTCTTCCATTCTCCTTTTGTGGGGAGAATTTTATGGTCTACAAGACCAAAATTACTGTATATATGTGTCTCTCTGGTTTCCCTATGTTTTCTTTTCTCAGTCCCATGGAAAGCTTTTCTTTTTTTGAGTGTTTCTGAAATATTTCTAAGCATATTCTTGCCCTATTTTCTAACTGTAAAATCTACATGAAGTGGAGTGTTTGGGGAATTAGGTGCCTGGTTCGTTGAATTTTCGGGATTACAACAAATAACGACAAATTTTTTTTTTCCTCCTCTCTGGTTGTTTATATTTTCCACAAAATGTACATGTTCACATTTCCATCTTAGGAAATAGGATGTGGCCACCAAAATGGAGTCACTTTGACCTTTCCCAATGTTTCACGACATTCCATTAGTGCTGTAATTCTGAATATCAACTTTAACTGCTAGAGCTGAAAGTAATCTGGTTCCATTTTTTTATAGGCTAGAAAACTGAGGCCTGGAGAATTTGAGAGCCTTCCAATACCCATCAATGTCAAATCCAGGCCCAGGGTAGTGGTTAAGTTACTAGACTCAGAAATCAGGCCAGCTTGAGGCCTGCCTTTGTTCCTGGCCAGCTCTGTGACTTTAAAGCTTCAACAACATCAGAAGCTTGCTCAGTTTTTTCAGCTAAATGAGTTTAGATGAAGAATTAGTTCAGTTTCCACCACTAAAATGGTAATAAAAGTATTAGTTCCCTATCTAAATGAATTTCTACAAACTTAGTGTGACTTAAGGCAACACACATTTATTATCTTACAGTTCTGAAAGTAGACATTTGAAAGGGCTAAAATTAGGCCAGGCATGGTGGTGGCTCATGCCAGCAATCCCACCATTCTGGGAGGCTGAGGCGGGCAGATCACCTGAGGTCAGGAGTTCCAGACCAGCCTGGCCAACGTGGTGAAATGCTGTCTCTACTAAAAATACAAAAATTGGCCAGATGTGGTGGCACATGCTTGTAATCCAGTTCCTCGGGAGGCTGAGACAGGAGAATTGCTTGAACCCAGGAAGTGGAGGTTGCAGTGAGCCGAGATTGCACCATTGCTTTCCAGCCTGGGTGACAGAGGGAGACCCTGTCTCAAAAAAGAAAAAGAAAGAAGAAACAGAGAGAGCAAGAGAAAGAAGGAGAGGAAGGAAGGAAAGAAAGAAAGGAAAGAAAGAAAGGAAAGAAAAGAAAAGAAAGAAAGGAAGAACCAAAATCAGTGTGTCAGCAGGGTTTTGAAGGCCTTAGGGGAGAAGTCATTTTCTTGCTTTTTTCACCTTCTGGAAGCTGCCTGCATTCCTTGGCTCATGGCCCCTCCTTCATCTTCAAAGCCAGCAACATTCTCCTAGGTCTTTCTCAAGCTGTAATCTCTCTGGTTCTCTTCTAAGCTCTTTTTTCCCATATAAGGACCCTTGTGACTATGTTAGGCCCACGTGGAAAATTTAGGACAGTCTCTGCATCTCCATTTCAATTGATGATGACCTCAATTGCATCTGTAACTTTAATTCTCCTTTGCTACACAACTTCACATATTCACAGGATCCCAGGATTAGGATGAGAATGTCTTTGGGGGCCATTATTCTGTGTACCACAGTCTAGCATGATAATGAAATTATTTCATAGGTCTGGTTTGAGAATTAAATTGTCTACATATTTGAAAATTGCGATAGAGATGAAGAAGGTGGCCAGGACTGGTGGCTCATACCTGTAATCCCAGCACTATGGGAGACTGAGATGGGAGGATCACTTTAGGTTAGGAGTTTGAGATCAGCCTGGGCAACAAAGCAAGAATGTGTCTCTACAATTAATCACTAAAATATAAACAGCACTCATAGAAAATGCTTCAGTTAAGCACACACAGGACTTTGAAAAAGCAACTGTAAAACAGTTTTTAAAAAGATGAAAAAGGTAGTAATGATGATATATTTTGTAGAACTGCATGCACTAGGCAAAACCATCACTTTACATGTAGTTCCTCATTTATCCTTGAGAGTAAGTCTATAGAGTCAAGTGCTAATTTGATCACTATTGTACAGGTGAGAAAACTGCAACTGAGAGGGATTCCATAACATGTCCATAGGGCATGAAACCAGGCATTTCAGGATGAGGATTTGAATCAGACTTGCTTTATTCTAATCTTGATGTATTCTGCACGATGGTTATTATTATCACCATCTTGAGAAACCAGATCTATCACTTCCAAGCCAAGTGTTCTCAATTAACTGTTGCTACCTACCTGCTGTTACTAAACACGCATGAATATCTGGATACTGTAGAAACCCCTCACTTACATAGTTGCTAAACATTAACTTTGGTGTTACCAACTTCACTGGCCTCTACTTTCTGAATAATTTCTCTGATTTCCGCTACCCGAAAACATAATATTGTATACAACATTTTTGAATGTTTTTGTTTTTATTGTATATCACCTTTACTAGCCCCTTTTTTTCTTTCAGGACATTTGCAAATCACTTTGGTGCCATCGAGTAGGCCACAGGTGTGAGACCAAGTTTATGCCTGCAGCGGAAGGGACCGTTTGTGGCTTGAGTATGGTAAACTGCATACTTGTTAGTTTTTAGCTCCAGAAATTTAATAAGGCATAGAATTCAAACTGTGTTGCGACCTTAGGATGGAATGCTTTGGCATTTTATGTCTCTGACTCCTCTTTATATTAACCATCATTATGTAGGAGCAATTATAAAGCTTAATGCTAATATAACCCACATAGCTCAATTGTTTCAGAAGATTTCTTTTTTCTTTTTTCTTTGTCTTCTTGTTTTAGATAGTGGCTTGGCTCAAAATATCTCTATTTCAGTGAGGTAACAGGTTTCATTACATACCATTTTCCTTTTAAACTTGTGGTATTTAAAAAGTCTCAGGGATCAGATGTCTTGTTAGTCAAGAAATGACTATCCCTCCAGACCAAGGCTTCTGCTACTCAGCTCAACTCACAGGACCTGTCATTGAGCTTCTGACATGCCCTATAGATTACCATCATGTACAGTGACTTTCCTATTGAAGGGTAAGAGATTCCTCCTCCTAGTGTGTACCTAAGGTCCTTTCACTGGTGAGCATATTCTACCCAGAGAGAACCACCTCCATTTTGAAAGATTATGGGAGATCTCAATATTTTGAATGAAGAACTCTCATATATTTTTATTTTTCTTCCTCTTTCCCAGTAGAGTTTGGAGGGAGGGCAGGTTGCATTTGGGCTACTAGTAAATGGTCCAGATTTGGGGAGTTCATTTGAAAGACCAGTCAAAGAGGAGCTATGAATGACAAGAGACAATGAGATGTTATGGGTTTGCTGATCTTAATTATTGACTCCGTCTCAAGGCAGTATAAACCTATACAGAAAAAAATGGTCATTGGTTGTTTAAAGTTATTTCAAGATTGGGTATGATAGCTCACACCTGTAATCCCAACACTTTGGGAGGCTGAGCAGGGAGGATTGCTTGAAGCCAGGAGTTCAATAACAGGTAACAAAGCGAGACCCTATCTCTACAAAATATTAACCGGGCATGGTGGTGCATGCCTGTAGTCCCAGCAACTTGGGAGGCTGAGGGAGGAGGACCGCTTCAACACAGGAGTTTGAGGCTGCAGTGTGCTGTGATTACACCACTGCACTCCATCCTGGGCCACAGAGTTAGGCCCTGTCTCTAAAAAAGTTATTTCATTCCATAATAATTTATTGACTACTAGATATGGGGAACAGGAGACTCTGGGGATATAGAGATGAATAAACCACAGTTGTATTTCTTTAAAAATTTATAGTCCAGGTGGGGCACAGTGGCTCATGCCTGTAATCCCATCACTTTGAGAGGCCAAGGTGGGCGGATCACTTGAGGTCAGGAGTTCAAGGCTAGCTTGGCCAACATGGTGAAACCTTGTGTCTACTAAAAATACAAAAATTTGCTGGACATGGTGGCGCATGCCTGAAATCCCAGCTACTTGGGAGACTGAGGCATGAGAATCACTTGCATCCTGGAGGCAGAGGTTGCAGGAAGCCGAGATTGTGCCACTGAATTCCAACCTGGATGACAGAGTGAGACTCTCTCAAAAATAAATTAAAAAAATAAAGATTTACGGTCTAGTAGGGGAAACACATACAGAAGCAAATAACGAATTCTCTCTTTAAACACACCTTCTCTAAGCAGTAGTTGCTATCAGGGCCCAGATGAAATGAGAGATGAATCTTGCTTGAGATTAGCTATGCACTTAAACCACAAGTATGTGCAACAAGGTGGTTGTTGGAGTTTGGGTTAAAGTTCTTCAGTTGGATGATAGAAAGGACTTTTCAGAGAGAGGCCAACATCAAAGGCAAAGGCACAGATTTCTGATATTTGTTAGGACGTTTATTCACTATCCCTTAAAAAGGTTTGTAATTTTTAACTCTCTATTTTAAAGAAAATGAACATTTTAAAAATTGAGGAGTTATGTGCAGTTTTTAATCTGGTAGTGGTCTTAGGGAATCCCAAGGAGGACTGTTCTTGAAAATGTTAACAGAAGTGTTATGGCCATGATGATACAAAACAATGAATTAGTGGAATAATTTAAAATATAAATACTGCTCAAGTCATTTTTACTTTTGAGGCATTACAACTTAGAACTTGTAACTTGAGGATTAGTGTTTTTTTTTTTTTAATTGAAAAAGCAACCGTATTACCTATAAAGGATACACAGGAAAATATTTATATAATGAATGAGAAAAATAAGTGATACATCACCGAGGTCTAAAGATTTATTACATAAGCACCTCAGGTATCTACGTTCCGTGGGGAGTAAAATGTACTTGTGTAAGGCTTCAGTAAACAGAGCATGAGATAAAGTCGGAAGTAAGAAAGCAAATGTCCTGATATCACTGCCGCACCACGTTATTTTAAAACACCAGGCTACAGTTATATACTGGTGAAAAGCCCTTAACTGTAATGTCACGCTCAGCAGAAACCATCTTAATAAGTTCCATCCATCATCACTCCAGTGTAATAATTATTACATTCATATATGGGTTCCTCAGATTCTTCCTTCACCAGGGGATATAACTGGCTGCTTGTTAGACTGTAAATTTCATGAGGGCCAGTGCCCTGGTTTTACTCTTGTTTCATCTGGAGTGTCTGATACACAGTAGCAGGTGCTCAATGTCCCATTTGTTCCTCTGTAACTGGAACCCAATTCTGTCCTTCCTCTTTCTTCTCTAGTCCTTTGTCCTTCAGCGATATTTATACTATGAATACTCAGCCAACATGTGGCAGTAAGAAAGCCACTTACTTTTATCTAGAGATACATGTGCATGGAAAGACAGGTTTGTACATGCTATCTATAAAAAGATACTGGCCCAAGTCATGGCCATTCAATTGGAAATTAGATGTAGTGCCAGAAATATATATGCTGGGCCTAGGCATGGTGGCTCATGCCTGTAATCTCAGCACTTTGGGAGGCCTAGGCGGGCAGAGCGCTTGAGACGAGGAGTTTGAGACTACACTGGTCAATATGGTGAAATTCCATCTCTACTAAAAATACAAAAAATTACCCAGGCATGGTGGTGCATGCCTATAATCCCAGCTACTCAGGAAGCTGAGGCACAAGAATTACTTAAACCCGGGAGGTGGAGGCTGCAGTGAGCCGAGATCATGTCACCGCACTCCAGCATGGGTGACACAGTGATAACCTGTCGATAAAAACAAAACAACGACAACAAAAAGAAAAGAAAACTATGTATGTGTGAAAAGATGGAGCCGGGCACAGTAGCTCACACCTATAATCCCGGCACTTTGGGAGGCCAAGGTGGGTGGATCACCTGAGGTCAGGAGTTCAAGACCAGCCTGGCCAACGTGATAAAACCCCGTCTCTATTAAAAATACAAAAATTAGCTGGGTGTAGTGGCAGGCGCCTATAATCCCAACTACTTGGAAAGCTGAGGCAGGAGAATCACTTGAACCCGGGAGGCGGAGGTTGCAGTGAGCCGAGATTGCACCACTGCACTCCAGTCTGGGCAACGAGTGAAATTGTCTCAAAAAAAAAAAAAAAAAAAAAAAAAAGATGGATAAACTTACAGGTGTACATACTCTAAATTTGCATTTTCTATGTAGAATTTTACCTATACATGTGAATGTGTGCAAGTCTGTGTGTACATTCCTATATATTCCTGATTTCTACACTGATAAAAAGCCAAAGGGAGACAATCTGATAGCAGCCTAACCTAATACTAGAATGAATACTGAAGTAATAGAACATCAAATTAATTGAATGACTGGAAGAGATCTAAACACATTTTCCAAAAGGAAATTAGATTAGAATTAAGGTACATTGGTCAGTAATTTACCTCCAAGATGAGAAGTAGAAGTGTCCTGCTTAGAAGTTCTGGCTACTGAATTAAATCCAGTCTCTTATATTTGCATAGTTATTTGAATAGCTCTGTTTGGGTAGTTTGTGCCACTCTGAGCAAGTTAGCTAGCATTTCTTTGCTAAATTTCTCTTACTGAGAGAAATGGTTTTTAACTCTGCTTTTCAAGAATAAGATACTGCATGTGAAGCTCTCTGCACCATTTTTGGCACATAGGAGCAACTTGGTAACCTGTGGCCGCTGCTGCCATTACTGTTATTGGCCATTGTAATTTTGTCTCAGCCACTGAACTCAGTCCAGTAGAGTCCTCGTGATTCCTGGTAGAAAGGATGCATGCTTATGGTAGACAAAATCCTCAAATGACCAACTGCCTTCCCCAAAAAGTTCTCAGTAGTGTTGTATGATTTCATGCAAACTCTGAAATGGCAATTAATCCAGGGAAAAGAAAAATGAAAAACAGAAGAATTAATCAGCACATGGCAAGAATTTGAAGAAAGGAAGCAATATCTTAACCTAGACAAAGTGCACTAGCAACCAAGCCACACAATAAACAGTCATGAAGCCAAATGTCTCACAGGGGAAAAGTGAAGATTTGAAAGTAAAACAACCTTCCCATAATTCTGTAACCGATCCCCCGATTCCTCAGCAAAACCTGGCATGGTCCAAACCCCAGCCCTTTGGATCTAATTGCAGAGGCCTTTAGAAAAGAGCAGTTATGCTAAGTCATGCAGAACTTGCTCATAATCAAAGCACTGCAGGGGTCGGGGATGGGGGGTAGGTAACAACAACAAAAAACAAAACAAAAACTAAAGAAACACTACCAGAGGCTAATGCATCTGCTGGGGAGAGATGACCAGGAAAGCCAGGAATTTGTTACAAAGGAGAGCTAAAATGGAAAGGTTAGTACAGAAAAGAGCTCTCCATCTAGCTTGTACAGATCATGAGCAAATGAAAGCCCCTGGGCTAATTCATCAAAGACACTGAAAGAGCTCAAAGTCATCAGAGCATCTGAAGTGGGCACCTTTTATGTAGACAAAAGGAAAAAGGATGCTATCTGAAGAGAACAATTTCTACAGACTGACTTGTTTAGTTTTGTAAGAAATGCTCTATAGTGATGGGTTTGGAATAAACAAAAATATAATGTATGTGTAATTGTATCTGTTTTATGATAAGATAATCATTCAGAATGATAAATTGTGTTAATATCTTACCTGTTACTTCTTGAATGAGTGATCCCAATTGTTTATTCAGAATGATAAATTGTGTTAATATCTTAACTGTTTCTTCCTGAATGAGTGATCCCAATTGTTCTTTCAGTAGCATTGTCTCTAAGTGGCAAGGCAGGCTTCGTTGTAACTTTATACTGACACCCTTGGCTGGTAGGTGAAATCTTATCATCTGAACATGTCACCTCTACAGCTCAGAAAGCGTATCGTACTCAGCCTGTTGGTGAGCAATGCTACTTCTCTACAGATGTCAGCCTTTCAGAATGTCTGTGGTCAATACAGAGTAGTTGAGTGTTTTTAGAGCACAGCAAAGGAATTTATCAAGGTATCAGGCATTTTCCTTTTCTCCCAACAGACCTGTTTTTCCTGTTACTGTGCAGGTGTTGGCAACTCCCTGTGCTTTCCCAGGTGGTGTCTGACAGGAACTATCTTAAACGTTCTTTTCACAGTGGTGTCGGCAAGGCCAGTGCGTAAAGTTTGGGGAGCTCGGGCCCCGGCCCATCCATGGCCAGTGGTCCGCCTGGTCGAAGTGGTCAGAATGTTCCCGGACGTGTGGTGGAGGAGTCAAGTACCAGGAGAGACACTGCAATAACCCCAAGTAAGGCTCCAGCAGAAAGTTAGTTTTTGCAAGGCATTAACCTTCAGCCTGTCACACACCGGTTTTTCTTGTTCATACTTTAATAAGTTTTTTAAATCTTTAATTATTTTGGGTACATCATAGTTACTCATATTTATGGGAGTACATGTGATGTGTTGATGCAGGTGTGCAATGTGGAATGATCAAATCAGCATAATGAGATATCCATCATCTCTAGGCTTTATTGTTTCTTTATTAAAAAACATTCCAATATCATTTCTTTATTAGGCACATTTCATGGTTTCAGTTATTTTAAGATATGCAATAAATTATTGTTAACGATAGTCACCCTATTTGTGTTACTGAATACTACATCTTATTCATTCTAACTATATTTTTGTACCCATTAAGCATCCCGACATTACCGTTCTCCCTCTCCAGTTACCCTTCCCAGCTCTGTCAATCCACTCTCCAGCTCTAGCTCTGTGAGTTCAATTTCTTTTTTTTAAGCTCTCACATGGGAGAAAATGCAATATTTGTGTTTCTCCATTTGGCTTATTTCACTTAATATAATGTCCTGCGGCTCCATTCATCTTCACTATGCTACCAACTTAAATTGTGTTGTAAATTAAATTAAATTAAATGTTTTCCAAGCTTCCATCACATTGATCACAGGATTTCATTTTTATAATGGCTGAATAGTACTAAATAGGATTCATAGTATGAAATAGGAGTAATACTATCATAATAGGCTGAATAACATTAATTTGAATAATACTATTATACTATATTATTTATAACTACTATTCATATATAGCATATATAATACTATATCGTATATGTAACACTATATATAATAGTATTAATATACAGTATCTATACTATCTAGTAGCATTAATAGGACGAATGGATAAAGAACATGGCACACTGTTCAATTATGTATATGTGCCACATTTTCTTTATTTATTCGTGCATTGAGGGACTCTTAGGTTACTTCCATGTCTTGGCTATTGTGAATAATGCTGTAGTGAACATGGGAATATCTCTGTACACTGATATCCTTCCTTTGGGGTATTCCTTCCTTTTGGGATTGCTGGATCATATGGTAGTCCTACTTTTAGTTTTTTTGAGGAACCACCATACTAATTTACATTCCCACCAACAGAACATGGTTTTTTTTTTTTTTTTTTTTTTTTTTTGGTATTTCTTTTTTTATATTATTTTACTTTAAGTTCTGGGATACATGTGCTGAACGTGCAGGTTTATTACATAGGTATATATGTGCCATGGTGGTTTGCTGCACCCATCAACCCATCATTTAAGCTTTAAGCCCCGCGTTCATTAGGTATTTGTCCTAAAGCTCTCCCTCCCCTTGCCCCCCACCCCCCGACAGGCCCTGGTGTGAGAAAACACTGTTTTAAAGTGCCATTTTCTTCCCTCCAGTTAGTAACAATCAACCAGAGTTGTACTGTTCGCATATAAAGTCCATGTGCACCGAGGGAAGGTATGGTGGGCAGAAACCAAAACCAAAACACAGCAGAGGAGTCATTCTCTACCGGACTGTGATGATCCAGTAAGACTCTGAGCTACTCTATTCATCTAAACTAGGGTTCTACTGTCATATAATTAAATACTTGTGATATTGTAGAACAGAAAAGTTTGGCCGGCAAACCTTGTGAGTGTCTCTCAAACGGGTGAACTGCAGAAAGTATGCTGATTTTTGCCTTGCAGGAATGTACGTCAACACGTGTTGACAGATCTGCCTGACTTTTCAAGAGAAACCAGAAATACGGAAAAATGCTGCGTGTGAAATTTCCCAATTTTAAAAATATTGACAGCAAATTCAATTTTCTTTAAAGACAGAAAAACCCGCTGTGACAACTAGTCCGATCAGCTGTGGATTGAAAGTGGCCCGTGGTCACCTGTGGGCGCTCTTTGGTCTGGTCATACTGGAGTCTGAACTGCAGTTTGTGCTCTGTGAACATGAAGGTGGTTTCATGTTACTTTTTTTTTCTTTTAGATGGAGTCTTGCTCTGTTGCCCAGGCTGGAGTGCAGTGGCACGATCTCGGCTCACTGCAAGCTCCGCCTCCCAGGTTCATGCCATTCTCCTGCCTCAGTCTCCCAAGTAGCTGGGACTACAGGCACCCGCCACCACACCCGGCTAATTTTTTGTATTTTTAGTATAGACGAGGTTTCACCTTGTTAGCCAGGATGGTCTCGATCTCCTGACGTCGTGATCCACCTGCCTCAGCCTCCCAAAGTGCTGGGATTACAGGCTTGAGCCACCGCGCCTGGCCGGTTTTATGTTACTTTTACATGCTCTAACTCCCACATGAAACATATGTGAGATGTAGATTTTCCAATTGGCAGGATGATGTAGAGAGAGCCCAGGTTTTGGCGATAGATACAAAGACTCTAAACCATGTGTCTGCTACTTCTTAACTCTGTGGCTTTGTAAAAGTCATTTGACCTGGGTTTATGTACAAAAAAATGTAGAAGATAACCTTGGAAGGTTGGATGAGGATTAGAAATTGCATCTGTAGGATGCCTGACAGACTGGGGAACATTCCGTGGGCATTCAACAGAAGGTTCTGGGATCTGTATGGTTTTTATCATCCTCATCCCAAGCTCACCAGGAGGACGGGGTCACAGAGGGTCAGCCCACTGAAGGAGGGTGGAGAGGCAGGGCCTTTACTGATGAAACTGACCTTTCAAGAATGTGATGGGGTGAGAAGAATGTGATGGAACCTTGGAAAACATTTAATTTACAACACATTTAAGTTGGTAGCATAGTGAAGAGGATGAGAACATAGACTCTGAAGTTTTACAGACCGTTTTTGCATCCTGTCCCTAACACTTCTGATCTATGACCATAGACAACTTAGTCTTCCTGCTCCAGATTCCTCATCTATAAAAACGGGATAATGATAGCACCTACGTCAACTGAGTTAATGTTTGTAAAGTGCCTTAGAAAAGGGTCTGACATGTCATTAACATTGCATAACTGTTTGGTAAATTGAGAAATAATGACACTAGAGCAAAAGGAAATTTTTAAAAAGATGAATGGTACTTCGTTTGAATCAGCAGTCTGAGTTAGAGAAAAAGTCAATTTTTTTCCCCCCAAAATATAAAGCAGAATTTGGAGACACTTTGACCATCACGTGTTAGGTGCTACTTGGAATATCGCAGGCTAAAATAGATCTTTTCAATTTCAGCACCATTGACATGGGCTGGAAAATTCTTTGTTGTGGAGGTTTGTCCTGGACATGGTAAGATGTTTAGCAGCATCCCTGCCCTTGACCTACTAATGCCAGTAGGATCCACTCTTCTTCCCCCCACCCACCAAACTGTGACAACCAAAAATGTCTCCAGACATTGCTAAATGTCCTATATGAGACAAAATCATCTCTGATTGAGACTCACAGATGAAATCAGACCCAGTGACTGAATATAATGATAAGGAGGCTTGTGATGCATTTGCGACTTATACTGGGTTATTGTTTTAGTAACAATATTTAAACAATTAATGATGATGTTTTAGTATCTCCTGGTTTAAGCAGGAGGGTAGTTTCTACCCTCCTGATACTTTGAGTGCAACCGTGTCTTAAGTTGAATTGTTAAAATCATCATATTACTTTGCATTTTTGAAGCATAGTTCATGGATCTGGTTTTCATACATTACAACATTTTACAATCTCGATATTTTCCCAAGAAAGACATAGATTACCTAATTCAATAGCTCTGCTGGTAAAATGCATGAATGACGCCCCTGAGATTTAAATTAAAACCTCTCGTATCTGTAGGATTGCGAGCTCTCATTATAATAGGGCATTGTTCATGGAAACAACATACTGTAATTTAGAGATGCCTAATAGAAGAATTAATCACTAATGTATTTTCATTCAGTGCAGTTTTATCATTTTAAACAAGAATTAAAAATAAATCAGGATACTGTGTACTTTATGCATGAAGCCAAAAATAAGTAGATGATAGGTGCTCCCAAGACAATTGAATTAATTGTTCTCTCTCTGTTCTTAGTTCACTCTGTTGCAGTAATGCTGGTTTTTTCTCCCTGTTTCAAGTTATGGATTTCTTTCTTGCTTCAGTTTAAGTATTTGGTTCTATTAATATCACTCAGTGTAGCCATTTTCATTGTCTCATCCAAGAAGCAGTGTGAGGTTTCTGTTTCATATAAAGGTGTTTTTCCCAGAACAGATTTTATTTCATAAATAATGAATGATTCTTGGCTGATTCATAGATTTACCAATTTTTTGTTGACGGCCATCTGGCTCTGGAATGGCCAATGCCAGGCACACAGGGATGTCCTTTGTCCCATGTAAGTGGTAAACAATGTTAACTGATGGAAGCCCTGTTTTTCACTGAGCCCTCCTATTCCTCAGGGACCTTCCCAGTATCCTTCTTTAGGCATTTGTTCCCAATCAGGTTAGAACTGACACATGAGTTGAAACCTGCTGCCTAATCCAGTTATTTCACACATGAGTAACCAAGGGAGGCAGAGGGCCTCATTCAGGGTAGCAACTCTTGCTCAAGTCCCCATGCTGGTAATGGCAGAGTCAGATTAAGATCCCATAGTCTTAATCCTTTGATATTTTTCATTTTTTTTCTGGTTATTTGTTTATTAAATTATCACCCCATAAGGGAGCCCTAGTGAAATTTCTATAAACTCTCCAAGAAAATTATTAGTCATGTGCTAAGGCGTTCTAGAACTTTCCTAAAACATTAGTCTGTTTGAGAAAGAATTGTCTGCTAACTCTAAACTAACTTAGCATATGGAGTTAGGAGGAAAATCATGGCCCCAGAAGAATAATTGAATCTAACTGGTGGTGTATTTTCCAACCAGTAATTTTGAGGCTCAGCTAGTTATCAGAATCACCAGGTGTGTTTTTAAACATACTGATTTCTGGATCTTCCATATCATATATTGTTATTGAGAAAGTGGGTGGTGGTCCCCAGGAATCTGTATATGTGTATAGTTTAACAGAGCTCTCTAAGTGATTCTAATACTCATCCAAGCAACACCATTGTAACTATTTGTAGTCAGGACTTGATAAATGATGCAGAAGCAAAGCTGGTATGTTCTTTATAGCTGTCTAACAGAAGGACAAAATCATGTGCCTAGGTTTTTGTTTTCTGTTTCTGTATTTCTTTGTAATATTAAAGAACTTCTTACACCAAGACATATCATGATAGAACTTTCCGTTAAGCTAGGCTGACACTCATGTTCAAAGCTGCAAAAAAATGTTGCCTCTATTTTT